>NW_015656152.1:242330-246909 GCF_001515625.1 Sinocyclocheilus rhinocerous | reverse complement strand
CAGAACTACACGGGAGGAGCTTGTTAATGATCTTAAGGCAGTTGGGACCACAGTCACCAGGCAAACCATTGGTAACCCACTAAATGGACTGAAATCCTGCAGCGCCCGCAAGGTCCCCCTACTCAAGAAGGCACATGTACAGGCCCATTTAAAGTTTGTTCAGATGAGACTAAAATTGAGCTCTGTGGTTTGCCGTGTTTGGAGGGAGAGAAATGCTGACTATGACCCCAAGAACACTATCCCGTACGGTCAAGCACGGAGGTGGAAACTAGGGATGTTCATTTTAACCTGTTAACCGACCATATAGAATTTTGACCGATTAATACAATCAGTTAAACGGTTTAAAAAGTAATTTTTTTTTTTCCAATAATTTTTTTAAATGTAGAAAAATTCATAACAAGTCGCATCGCATATCAGTCGGAAATTATATAATGCCGACGCAAAATGTTTACAAACATTATAATAAACACTATAAACATAGCTAGGCTATTTTAGTTCCCCTCACGCCACAACAAATCCTTTCAATTAACAGTAAAACAAGAATTTAAAAAATATAAGAAGCTATAGCAATATATACGACAAAGCCAAAACAAATTCATTTAGGCTGGTTTTTTTCCCATATGTTTGTATTTTATTATGATAATGAACAGGCTGCATTGTCAAGGTAGCAATCAGATTTTGCTACCTCCCATTAAAACAGATGGTAGCATAATTAGATAGCGAAAAGTGCTACCTATCAGATTTTGCTTCCAGCATGATATTAATAAGGTGCGAGGCTTTATTAACATGTACACCTACCCCAACCCTACCCTTACAGTAGGATAAATACAGTGTTGGTAGCATAATCTGATAGGTAGCATTATTTGTCAGCACACCGGCGCAATCACTTGAATTTTTTCCTTCTAACAGTGGAATCAACTAGGCTACTCCTTTTAGTCATGAAGATAATCGGAATTGTAAAAGGTTTGCCTTTATTTGTGTACATTCACAATAAAAACAAATCTTTGTGCTTTTGTAAAATAAGCCTAAAGAAAAATAGGATGCCTCTTTCTGCCGTCTGGTTTCCTTTAACGCAGCACAAAAAAGAACCGAAACTCTGCATATTAGGCTACTTGTTACAGTTTTTCTTTCATTTTCTTAATTTTTTATTTAAGGAAAGATATATTTCTCGTATAGGCCTATTTATTCGTTATATATACACACATATATATATATATATATATATATATATAACCATAGCTTTATTATGTTTTTCTCCGCTCGCAGAAGCGCTGCAGGTGCGTGATGTGACATGAAGACCATGTGAATCCTCATGTTCTGTTGTTTGCTGCTTTTTGCGCATGTAAAATTAATCCCCGGGAAACAAATGTTAGTATTTTTAACGGGTCACAGACACTTATCCTTTCTAATTTAATTCAATTCTAATTTAAAATAATCTTGTCGGTTAACGAGCGTCGGTTGTCCATTAGGAAAAATAACCAAAATGAACATCCCTAGTGGAAACATTATGCTCTGGGGCTGTTTTTCTGCTAAGGGTACAGGACGACTTCACCGCATTGAGGGGCAAATGGACGGGGCCATGTACTGTAAAATCTTGGACGAGAACCTCCTTCCCTCAGCCAGAACACTGAAGATGGGTCTGGGGATCAAATACTTATTTCACTCATTGAAATGCAAATCAATTTCTAACCTTTATATAATGTGTTTTTTCTGGATTTTTTGGTTGGTATTCTGTCTCTATCCGTTAAAATAAACCTACCATAAAAATTACAGACCCTTAATTTCTTTGTAAGTGGGCAAACTTACCAAATCAGCAGGGGATCAAATAAATATTTTCCCCACTGAAAGAGACTTAATGAGGAAAAAGTAGCCACTTTATCCGCTAGGAAATGACTGGACTGGTGAAAAACTGTTGTTTGTTTGTTTATCATCATTATATTTAGCGCCATTCCAGCTACCACAGCTTAGAGACAAGTGAAAAATAGAAAAAGAACATAAATATCAACAACAAATAATAAAAAGTGTTAAAAAATGTAAGTTTATCTATGATTAAAAATATATAAAACTAAATCTGGCCTAACTTCAAACTTTAAAAAAATGAAAAGACTTTTCATAAGAATTAGAACATGGTTGAAAAATCTGCCAAAAAATATAGACTCTGATTTTGATGAAAGGTTATGAAGACAAACATTTTCTTTACTATGCACTGATGCATCACGCAAAACAAAAGCAATGTAAAAGTAATGTAATTAAGAAAGCATTGGGCATGAAAATAGTGTCAACTTTGACCAAACCAGGATAAAAGTGACCATCTCTCCCGATAACTTCTGACTCAAAATCATGACATTACATATAACATGTGGCATAAGCTCACCTTGTCCCATTCGCCTTCCATGACGTGGTTCCGGAACTTTGTGGCTGATGGATGCTCCAGTCTACAGCCAGATTCCTGCATTAACAAATCCACCGTCTGACTGGAAAGAGACAGAGAGACCTCACAAACATGAGCAATGCATCACAGTGCATTCAACACTTCTCATTTATTTGACCTTTAGCGAAAACAATAACTAAAGCTTGATTGTTTCTAATTGCTATATCAACAGCTAGCGTCTCAAGTACTGCTTGGATCCCATCTGACATGAAAAAGAACGTTAAAAGGCCAAGTATCAACTTGTGTGTTCCTAACATATGTATGACCTGTTTCATTAAAGCATTAACACACTAATGCCTTGCTATATAATGAAAATAATCACCGCTGAAGGGGTTCAGGGGGATTTTGTATGTAATTACCTGCATCACTCGGCCACATAGCAACTGATATCAGTACTCTTATGTGTGTCATATAGATTTATTATGGCATGTAGTGGTCATATATTCAGAATTTAACATTTAAGAAAATATATTTTTAGGTTATTAAAACTGAAAAACAAACATGCTTATGAAAATGATGGCAGTGACTGGGATGCTACAGACAGGTGAAGGTTTCTAGAAAGTGTTTTGAATGCAGGGTCTGACAGAATGACGTCATGCTATGATTGCAAAAGAGAGAAAGAGTGTGTGTGTGTGTGTTGGGGGGAGGGGATAGATGTTTTCAGTTTTCTTGATGTTTTCGGCTCATCTTGCATCCAGATCTCGGACGTGAGTGTCCAATCACGCTGATCTGGATTGTTATTGTTCTGGGTTCATGTTTTGGGGTTTGAATCTGAATGGCAGCTGATGGCTTTAGCAGATCTTCATTAAAATTAGATTCAAGCTTCTTTCTAATGTAAACCAGCTGCTACACACACACACACATTCCACAGCCGCCATTAAAAGGCAAACACACAAAGAATGTCATAATGATTTGATAATGCGTAAACGCATATGTAATATATCGGCAGAGGGATGTTGATATGTACTGAATTTATCTGTACTTTTGACACTATTAAAGCTAAAATATGTTTCGGGGCCCGACAAATATTTGACAGGCGTGCTGTCATCTGTGATCGCATGTCTCTTTGTGTCTAACCGATTAAATTATAGATATATGTATCTCATTTTGTCAGGGAATAAAGGTTTTGACTGTAATAAAACACGATTTTTAAAAGATTGACGTCGCGAGTTCGCTTCGTTGATCACGTATCGGCTACAAAATCTGCGATCTGTCAAAACAGAACCGACTCGGTCCGGTTGTGCTCTTCATTACTGCAACACTTACTTCAGCCCTAACCCGTTCAGATGCTGTCCGATGAGGCGGATCACGTCCTCCTCTGCCTGAGACAGACGCTTTTTCTTCTTCAGGGAACCCGAACCTGTCCCGGAGGCCCCCGAAGCCGAGCCTGCGTTGCTCTGGAGGCCGTTGGCATCTCCGTTCTGCGCGCTGGCCGGGTGGTTCTGCTCCTGTACGGTCCCGTTCGACTGCATGTTGGTGCCGGTTCGGCTGAGGTGGGTCGCTGACGTAAGGCCCGCTGAAGCCCCGGGCTCTCCTACTCCCTCCGCCGCCGAGGATCGGTGCTTCTTCCGCGGGGGCGGCGACGCTCCGCCGGTGTCCGAGTCGGAGGAGGAGGAAGCGGAGGCCAGAGTTTCCTCACCGAGAGCGGCCGTGGTTAGAAGCCGGTGAAGCCCGGGGGAAGGGAAAGAGGCGTCGGGCTCCTGCGGTCCAGAGCGCGTTCCGTGCGAGGGTTGTTCGTGTTATTGTTGTTTCTCTCCAAACAGCTGCAGATCTAATGCCGTCCAGTCCAGACGCACTGACGTCACCGGACATACCCCTGTTGCCTCACTTCCGGACGGCGCTCCGGCCAAAAGGGGGCGCACGCAGAAATTTACCACAGACTATTAATTCATCAATAATTATGATCTTTTATACAGAGTTTAACAGATTATCAGAGCAGTGGATCTATTAAAAATATATAAACCTGTTTTTTGTTGACAATAGCCCTTATAATTTCTATTACTGTTATCACATATAGCCATATTCACCCATCTATCTATCTATCTATCTATCTATCTTATCTATCTATCTATCTATTGGTTTATCATTCTCTCGTTCTGTATGTCATTGTATCTATCTATCTATCTATCTATCTATCTATCGTTTTAT
>NW_015656152.1:241004-241291 GCF_001515625.1 Sinocyclocheilus rhinocerous | reverse complement strand
CTGTGGTATAATGAACATACTCGCACCCTAAAGATAGCAGCCCGGAAAATGGAGCGCAGCTGGAGGTAAACAAAACTAGAGGTATTTCGTATTGCTTGGCGGGAAAGTAACCTATCTTACAGAAAAGCATTAAAAACTGCTAGATCTGATTACTTTTCTTCTCTTTTAGAAGAAAACAAACATAATCACAAGTATTTATTCAATACATTAACGAAAATAACGAAAAATAAAGCATCAACAGGCGTTGACATTTCCCAACAGCACAGCAGTAATGACTACTTTACTTC
>NW_015656152.1:211253-240816 GCF_001515625.1 Sinocyclocheilus rhinocerous | reverse complement strand
TGACTATTATTAATTCGTCATTGTCATTAGGATATGTCCCCAAAACCTTCAAACTGGCTGTTATTAAGCCTCTCATCAAAAAAACTCAACTTGATCCCAAAGAACTAGTTAATTACAGACCGATCTCAAATCTCCATTTTCTGTCCAAGATAAAAGGTAGTATCCTCACAAGTATATTCCTTCTTAGAGAAAAATGGTATCTGTGAGGATTTCCAGTCAGGATTTAGACCGTATCATAGTACCGAGACTGCTCTCATTAGAGTTACAAATGACCTGCTCTTATCATCTGATCGTGGTTGTATCTCTCTATTAGTGCTACTGGATCTTAGCACTGCGTTCGACACTATTGACCAAAACTGGATGACGAGTAATTTCTTACTGCTAAATTCAGAAAAAAGTAGAGGTGTTAATTATAGGACCTAAAAACTCTGCATGTAATAGCCTAGAACACTGTCTAACACTTGATGGCTACTCTGTCAATTCTTCATCATCAGTTAGGAACCTAGGTGTCCTATTTGATAGCAATCTTTCCTTTGAAAGCCACGTTTCTAGTATTTGTAAAACTGCATTTTTCCATCTCAAAAATATATCTAAATTACAACCTATGCTCTCAATGTCAAATGCAGAAATGTTAATTCATGCGTTCATGACCTCAAGGTTTGATTATTGTAATGTTTTATTGGGTGGTTGCTCTGCACGCTTAATAAACAAACTCCAGCTGGTCCAAAATGCTATCAGTCGGATGGAGGACAAGCATCAAAATGCTATCAGCTATCAAAATGCTGATCTATCTATCTATCTGTCTATCTGTCTGTCTGTCTGTCTGTCTATCGTTTTATATTTCTCTTGTTCTGTATGTCATTGTATCTATCTATCTATCTATCTATCTATTAACTGCGTCAATCAAGAATCATAAAGACCGAGGTGCTTAAGTTATCCAATTCGCAAATGTGGCTCTCCCTCTGCCCAAGTGTCTGACAATGACGTCCATTGAGCGTAATGACTAACAGTTGCCCATATAATAGGAGCGACTGCCCCGCTGGCTAACTATTGTCCGTCTGTAAGTACACATACAAATTGGGCTTTTGTGCACAACACTTAGGATAATAGATGTTGGGTAGAAGAGGTAGTCAGCCTGGATAAGATCACAAGAGGAATGATTCAGGAACACAAGAGCCAGAAACACTTTAAGCGGTAAGTCGAAATCTGTTTAAAAGAGTGGATGATTGGCAGGACTGGTTGATTAGGCTCCTCCCGAACCTGCGTTATGAACTTCATTTAGTGGGCTAGAAATTAACTTAAAAGACCTGTAGGACATTTAGAGATATGTTAACAAGAAATAAAATTGGTTTAATGGATAATTGAATATGGTAATATTATAACTGAATATTGTATGATATTAAACAGAAGTAAAAAAGTATACCAAAATGCATACAATATAAGTCAAGCTGTTCCGGGGCATTTTGAATCATCTTGGGATGAACAAATTGATAACTTTATAAATAAAAAAAATATTTTAATAATCCTATCATTAGTCCTCAGTATGACGACTACCCTGGCAGTTGTGCTGTTTTCACCATGAGAATAGTGGTAGAATCTCACCTGCAAGAACAAGGTGCATCAGTGCATATGAAAGAGGCTGTGCGTTTCATTATTTGATTGACACATGACTGCACAATGACTCACGTTGCAATCAGTGCTGGGAAGCAGAGTGCTACAGGTGATCTCTGCTGTCTGGATCTCACCCAGATAATGTGCTGGAGTAATGTAATAACCTGGAACATGCCACAACCACTTCATTATAAGAGGAGAATACTGTCAGTGGTACATATATACTTCTCTCTATATATATATATATATATATATATATATATATATATACTGTAAATAAATAAAGAAACTCATTAAAACATTACAACTAAAAATGCAATAGCATCTGTGCTTCGTACATCGTGCAATAGCATCGTCTGTCTGTCTGTCTATCTATCTATCTAGTCTTTTTTTTTTACATTTTAAACATTAGTTTTCTGTAGTAGTGCTACCCTACTAAGGTCTGTTATTGATGATTAAAATTCAACAAGAAGCTATTAAAGTTTGGCTGTTTAATGTACCTTTTTAAGACTCTTTAAATCATATTTCTCATTCTGTCAAACAATAAAACACTGAGAACCGCAGAAAGAGCTGCTAAATCCACAATCTACAAAAACATTCTGAGAGCTAATATAATCAGTAATAATCTGATCTATAACCATGAGTTTCACATGAAACAAACTGAATGTCATGAGTGAAATGTTTATAAAAAAGCATTAAAACATCAGACTGCCTGCTGAGATTGAGATACCGACCAGGAGATGTTTAACTATTAAAATGCCATTCGTTTCATACTACACGTCAATAAGAATATGGTCTCAGTGTGATATTCTCAGTTAAAGCTATACGTGAAATAAAAATATAGAATAAAAACTCTGCCTTCTGTTGATGCTTTCATTATAGAATTAAAATAATGAATGATATACATTTTTCATGTTCCGTTGAAAAGATGTATGTGCCTTTGATCTGACTATTTGACCCCTTACTGACTAGTATTTGAGTTTTTAGCTCCTGATTGTGTGTTTGTCCACAATTACAGAATTTCCATCATGGTCTATTTTATACTTTTTACGTGCTTTATTTTTTATGTGTTTTATGTGCTAACATTTTCCATAATTACAAATAACAATTCATAGTTTACAGTAACCTGATCCTTATATGGACGCATACGTTCTTTATCAGCATTTTATACTGAGTGAAAGTGTACAAAGCATGAAAAACTCAATAGACCAGATGGTGTATTTTTGATCTGTCTCAATGATGGAACATGTGCTTTTAAAATACAACAAACAATAGACATTTTTCAGGTAATACAACGGCTGTTGTTTTTAATGGGTCATTTTTCAGAGTTATTGTCTATTGGGTAGTGCATGTGCTGCAGACATGTTGAGCTTCAGTGCTCATTAGGGAGACTCAGGTTTGTGTCTCCTCTTTGTCCCCTTTCCATTGTTTCTATTAATAAAAAAGGCCCAAAATAACATAAAATAAAATGTCAATGTCCTTCTTATCCTCTCTTCTCAGGATTTGTCTGCTATTTGATGTGGGAGAGAGACTGCGGTCGTCTTTGCGACAGGTTCGTCTTTGCCCTTCATGAAGAAAGTGAGCAGTTCTCCTTTTCCTTTTACATAGATGGGTCCTCTTCTGACGAAACGGAAGCCATACTCCTTCAGGATGTTATAGCAGTCCTCCACCACCTGGGGAGCACCAGCACCAGAAGAACAGATGTCTGTATCACTCACAAAAAGAATTGCAAGCTATGAACTCAGAATTGTGATATAAAACTTGAAATTCTGAGAAGAAAAGTCTGAATTGTGAGATATAAACTGGCAATTGCAGAAAAAGTCAGAATTGTGAGATAAAAGGTCGCATTACTTTTTAAAAAAATTCTGTGACAAACTAAAACATCAGAATTGCATGATGTAAACTCAGAATTCAGAGAAAAAAATAAAAGAAATGTGAGATGTAAACTTAGAATTCTGAGAAAAAATGTTAGATGTGTGGAAAACATGCAAATATTTGTCATTTATAAATTGAAATGACTGATAGTTGAGCTGCACTAGAGAAGGCAACGAGTGTTATCACTATGTCGGAGACACGCTAGTTTTCCCAAGGCAGACGAACTTAGAGTGGTTACAATCCTCCGGGTTTAAATCGCGCTCAAATTGATTTGATTTTGACGCAATATTTACACTGAAGCTCGCAGGCGGCTATGGTAAGGGGTATGACATTTCCCGACCAGGCGCCGAGTGCTGCCAATCACAGCACACACTGGCCCAGCTAACCAATCACAGCACATTTCGTATTTCAGAAGTATTTCGTATTTCGCCTTCATTTGATACAGGAACTATTCAAGCTGTTCATGTCAGACTGGGGAGAGAGGTGTTGTAATAATGTAAAATATGTGGAAAATAATGTGTTTTTCGAACAACCTAGTATGAGAGCCTGTTCTAGTACACCCCTAAAACAAAATCAAGACTTTGTAAAAGAGCATAATAGGATCCCTTTAAGATAATTTTTTTTTGCCATATTGGCCAGTTATTTTTTAAATAACTTTTTTATTACCTAAAACTTACTTTTAAAAATAAAATAAAAACTTCTAAAAAAAAAATGAAGCTTTTATCACCTGTATGTTACCCATAACCCCAGTGGACTCCATACGACTGGCCACATTTACAGTGTTTCCCCAAATATCGAAATGAGGTTTGCGAGCGCCAATCACTCCAGCTAACACACCCCCCTTATTCAGACCTGACAATAAAACACACACAAACAGCATGGTCACAATACCATAAATATAACACATACTCAACTCTATTATTATATCAGCAGAAGTAACATGGGTCTGTAGTTCAGTCAGACGCTTGCTGACCTATGCGCAGCATGAAGTTATTGAATGACTGTTTGTTTAGGTTTCCAAGTGTGACTTCCATAGCCAGTGCAAAGTCTGCCAAATCAGCAAAGTGTTGCCAGCGCTCCAAGATGGACTGATCCTCTGTCTGTATAACACACAAATCATCATCATCATCATCAGTAACACAGTCTATATTAGTGTATTATAAGCTCTAGTTTGTGTTGTGTAGCTGACCTTGCGGTCGGCGTATCTGTTAGTGTTGCTCTCCGGCGTCACGCCTGATGCAGCCATGTATGTGCTGCCAATGGTCTTGATCTTCGTAATGTGGCGAAACTCTGTGCGATCCAGAAGCTACTCGGAATCAAAAAACACATCATATGATATTAAAGAGAACTTCTGCTGAACAAATAATGACATATACAAGAAATAAAGGACAAGAGACACTCACACTGTCAAAGTCAGAGATGATCTCATTCAGGATTCGGAGGCATTATATCCCTCCATTGTTTATACTCTCCTCCGTATAAAAGTCAGAGAAGTTGGGAATAGAGGCGAACATCACACCAATCTCATCATAAGACTGACTGTAAAGTTCCTGCAATAGACAAATAAAAATCAATGTGCACATTTATTAATGACTAAACTAATATAAAGATTACTCTGACAGGAATATAGAGAAAAGGTAATTATAACTTTTTATCTTATAATTGCAATTCTGAAAAGCCTGTGGATTGTAAGATATAAAATCGCAATTGCAAGAAAAAAAGTCAGAATTGTGAGATAAAAAGTTGCAATGACCTTTTTCATTTATTATTCCGTGGCCGAAACAAAAAAGTCTGAATTGCAAGGAAAAAAGCCAAAATTGCGAGATTTAAACTTTGATTTAAGAGAAAAAACGTAAAAAATGCGAGATGTACACAAAAGTCAGAAGCATGGGATATAAGAAAAGTTATAAACTGATATAAACTTGCAATAAATAAAACAGAATTACAATATGTAAACTTAGAATTCAGAGAAAAAGAGTCAAAATTACGAGATGGACATTTTGAATTTCGAGAAAAAGGTTCAAATTACGAGATGTAAACTCAAAATTTCTAGAAAAAAAGGCAGAATTGCGAGATTTAAGATAAGTTTTAAACAGATATAAACTCACAATTCTGAGGAATAAGGTTAAAATTGTTATTCCGTGGCAGAAACTAGCTTCTATACATACCTCATCTCTCTTCTTTGAGCCCAGGAAGTGTTTGGCCACGTGTTCAGGAAGCATGTTAGTGACCAGCGCCTCGTTGTATGTTCTCATTTCATACACTTTCTCCTTCTGATCATGAACCTCAAACTTCCACAGAAACAGTTTATGCGACTATCTTTCCACCTGAGAGAGGAACAAAATACAGAATTAACATGCTAATATTTGTGAAAAACAGAGGAAAGGAAATAAGTTTTTAAGAGTTTTTAAGCTATTGTTGGACATACGTAACATGCAAAATAGTAGAAACTCATCATCATGATGATAATCATCATGGTCAGCAGATATCTGGTGGGAACCACTGAATAACTGAAGAGTCAGAAAATAATGAAAAACAATTTCAAGTGTCAGACAATGTTTTTGAGTGGTTTGAAGCACAACTTAACCTTGCATTTTAATCATTAAACACACAATCCAATTTAACTGGGTGAAAAATAATATAAATAAGTCATGACATGTCATGTCAAAGTCAATGTCAAAAAAAAATATTAATCAAAACTGTTTGCTGATCATAATCAGAAATGTTTCTTGAGCAGCAAACCAGCATATTAGAATGTGATTTCTGAAGGATCATGTGACACTGAAGACTGGAGTAATGATGCTTGCATCACAAAAATAAATTGCATTTTAAAATACATTCAAATAGACAACAGTTATTTTAAATTGTAATAATATTTTACATTATGTTTTTACTGTATTTTGATCACTTTTCAAACATATCGTCTGGACTCAAACTCAAGCTTGTCTCACCTGTAGTCCAGGTAGCGAATGAAATCATAGATGTCGTAAATGTACATCCAGCTGTGGATGTTTACAGCACCTGTTGCTATGGTAACCAACAGCATGAGCGCCACCTTGACCACATGGCTGAGCTGTACGAGCATGACGGTTGCCACGAGTGACAGCACTGATATGTATCCGTAGTGTAGGGCTGCACGATAAATCAAAATGGAATCGAGTTTGCGATTCGACAGAAGCTGCGATTGTCATGCGTATCTTTCAGTGAAGCACGGTTCTGTGATCAGCAGTAAATCTCCATCCAAAGGCCAGAGGGCGCTCTTGCGCTGAAACTCCAAATACGCCTCGCTGAAGAAACCCAGGAAATGCCTGGAAATGCCAATGCGCATGACAATCGCATTCGATTAATCGTGCAGCCCTACCATAGTGTTTGGGGTTCTCGGCACATCCGCCGTCACCCAGTGACTCGAGCGTCACGCCGGATGTGGAGTTCAGCAGCACAAGAGGGGGCTGAACACAGCTCAGCTGAAGAAAAAGGACAAGGACAAGACTTCTGTTTGCGAGGTTCATGGCACTGAATCTTTAAAAGTCTGATTTTACAAAATTATACATGAAAAATGCAATAGTCAAGCTGCATGACGTCATACAAACATGCCAGAACAAAGAATGATTTACACAGTCAGTAATAATAATTTGGAAAGAGGTGAAATGTGCCTTATCTCACCATATCAGCCACCTCAGCCATGGTCAGAACAAATGTGGCAGCCATGGCCCAAGTGTTACGAGCCCAACGTGTGCGGTCGATCCACTGCGAGAATGACACCAGCCTCCGGGGGAAGACCTGATAAACGCACATCACAATGTTACACAGACAGTCTCTCTCTCATAGCGTTGTAATTGTTAACTAAAATTAAAATGATTAGAAATAGTTTTTCATTCATTGAAGTAAAGCTAAAATGGTAGCACTTTATTTTACAGTCCTGTTCCGCATGTACATACTATGTACTTATTATAGCAATTACAATAACTGGGTAATAACAAGGTGCTAACCCTGAACCTACCCCTAAACCTAAACTTAACCCATGTTACCTTATGCTACCCGGTACTTTCTTGGGTAAGTACACTGCAAGTACACGTACTGTAAAATAAAGTGTAGCCGCTAAAATACAATAAAAGTATAAAATATACTAATTCTAAATATTAATAAATACTATAATTGTATATCAATAAAATACTAAACATATAAAATACTAAAATATACTAAGAAATACACTAAGTAATGAATAAAATATATGAAAATATATAAAATACTAAAATAACATTGCTCTCTCATGACGATAAAAATTAGGTGAATCACATGACAAACTTTTAAGGGCAAATCTGGCTAATACTTAACCCCAAAATAAAAAGGAAAATAAATATAATTTATATTTAATATAAATAATAATAAATGAATTACATGTTTAAATGAAGTCTATTTTTAGAATATTAATTAATAAAGCACATTACTGTAATTTGAAGACCAACAGCCAGGGTCACATAATTCACAATCAGCCTGTGAGAAATCAAGCAGACATGTGACAACATTACACAAGAGAAGTGTCAATATCAATAAAATGTCAATAAAAATAATCCATTTATCATGTTGTATTAGTGACGAGTTATTTATGATCTTCATTCACTGTGGATCGATGAGCATTTCCATGGCTGAGGTAAATATCAGAACGACACAACAGCTGAACGCAACGCCCGTCTGTCTCTCCTTCTCTGCCGAATAACGAGACTCCAGATCAGAGTCCTCAAACCTCAGAGACAGAGTCGACATCTTCTTCTCCAGACTGAGAGAGAGACAGTGATGTGAGACAGGGGCAAAAAGACAAAATCACTGGGTTCAAATAAGAATAAACTGTCATTACGTCTCCTCTGTCTCTCTCTCCAGTAGAGCTTTATTCAGCAAGTGGTTCAGATGCTCGTCCTCCATCCCTTCATCGGTCATATTAGCCAACTGCAGCCGCTGAGAAACCACACAAAGGTCAAAGGTCAAGATGGCTAGATAGATGGACAGACATACATACAAACGGACAGACCGACAGACAGACAGATGGATAGACAGAACGATAGATAGATATTGAGACAGTCAGACAGACAGATAGACAGACAGACGTATAGATAGATAGATAGATAGAAAATTAGATCATAGATAGATAGATAGATAGATAGATAGATATTGAGACAGACAGACAGACGGATAGACAGAACGATAGAACGAACGATAGATAGATAGATAGATAGATAGATAATATTGAGACAGTCAGACAGACAGACAGACGGATAGATAGATAAATAGATAGATAGATATTGAGACAGCCAGACAGACAGCCAGCCAGACAGATAGATAGATAGATAGATATTGAGACAGCCAGCCAGACAGACAGACAGACAGACAGACAGACAGATAGATAGATAGATAGATAGATAGATAGATATTGAGACAGCCAGACAGATAGATAGATAGCCAGACAGACAGATAGATAGATAGATAGATAGCAAGATATTGAGACAGTCAGACAGACAGACAGATGGATAGACAGAACGATAGAACGATAGATAGAACAATAGAACGATAGAACGATAGATAGATAGATAGATAGATAAATAGATATTGAGACAGTCAGACAGACAGACAGATGGATAGACAGAACGATAGAACGATAGATAGAACAATAGAACGATAGAACGATAGATAGATAGATAGATAGATAGATAGATATTGAGACAGTCAGACAGACAGACAGATAGATAGACAGATAGACAGACAGATCTCACCTGTGTTTCTGACTCCTCAGGTATGTTCTTTACTGATGTGTAGCTGCTGCTGGGTTTTGTGGTGTTGATCACCTGAAGAAAGTTTCAGATGAGTTATAGATGAGAACAGCAGATCAGAGTATAAGAATGACGGCGATGGTACGCACTGTGCCGTTGGTTACTCCGTTTGTTTTGGGAGTGTCCTTAGACACCAGCACCAGGTACGTGTCGATGCCTTTCTCCAGAAGATACTCGCAGCGCTCTCCTCCACTGCCCTCCTCCAGCTCTTTCTCCAGAAGATACTCACAGCGCTCTCCTCCACTGCCCTCCTCCAGCTCAAATTCACCAAGCAAACAGTCCTTCGTGCTCTGAGAGATGTGCACACGCCTGCAGACACAGCAGAATGAGAGTCACCTGCTCTGTAATGCACAAACACATCTACTCGACAAGAAAATAATGGTTTAAATTCAGATTGTAGTTGATCTCACCCCGGGATTCCTCCTGACTCCATCTTGTTTGCCACGGTTACATCAGTGGACCAGACATCAAACTGCCTAGATATTGAGACAGTCAGACAGACAGACAGACAGACAGACAGATAGATAGATAGATAGATAGCAAGATATTGAGACAGTCAGACAGACAGACAGATGGATAGACAGAACGATAGATAGAACAATAGAACGATAGATAGATAGATAGATAGATATTGAGACAGTCAGACAGACAGACAGATAGATAGACAGATAGACAGACAGATCTCACCTGTGTTTCTGACTCCTCAGGTATGTTCTTTACTGATGTGTAGCTGCTGCTGGGTTTTGTGGTGTTGATCACCTGAAGAAAGTTTCAGATGAGTTATAGATGAGAACAGCAGATCAGAGTATAAGAATGACGGCGATGGTACGCACTGTGCCGTTGGTTACTCCGTTTGTTTTGGGAGTGTCCTTAGACACCAGCACCAGGTACGTGTCGATGCCTTTCTCCAGAAGATACTCGCAGCGCTCTCCT
This sequence comes from Sinocyclocheilus rhinocerous, assembly GCF_001515625.1. Lineage (NCBI taxonomy): Eukaryota > Metazoa > Chordata > Actinopteri > Cypriniformes > Cyprinidae > Sinocyclocheilus > Sinocyclocheilus rhinocerous. The sequence goes on along the minus strand of NW_015656152.1, from coordinate 230,575 downwards.
CCACTGCCCTCCTCCAGCTCAAATTCATCATAGTGTTTCTGCAGATAAAGCTTCTTTCAGTCCCCATTTACTGTAGACAATGCCTCTCCCACTTTGGTAAGCCCCACCCAGTGGGTGTGTGCTTTAGATAAAGTTATTATAGATATAACTGAATACAATTAATTCTGTCAGCACTGAATTACTATGCACTATATACTGTATGTGTGTGTGTATAAAATGTATTCATTCATATAAATTTTCATTATTATATAATTATATTACTCTACAATTGGATCCCTCGAACCATAAAGAACAGAGGGTGCAGCAGAGCTCAAAACCTCTACACTTTTAGAGATTATTGTGAAAGTACAGCACTAAACTAATGAAGTGCCCTCTTATTATTCATAGTTCAACAAATTCATCATAGTGTTTCTGCAGATAAAGCTTCTTTCAGTCCCCATTTACTGTAGACAATGCCTCTCCCACTTTGGTAAGCCCCACCCAGTGGGTGTGTGCTTTAGATAAAGTTTATTAATGATAAAACCCCTCCCATATGGCATGTCCTGTAAAAAAAGCTCCACCCAGTGATTGGGTACTGCAGGTAAAGCCCCTCCCAGTGGGCGTGTACTTACGAGATGGCCTCCACCATAGACAGGCCCATCATAATGGAGCAGACCGCGTGATCTTCACGGTAATCTGGCAAACCGCAGATACAGTAATAACAGTCTCCCAGAATCTTGATCCTCAGCTGGTGGTGTTGCTGTTAAAGCATACAGCCAGATAAGAGTGAAAATTACATTGTTTCTTGTATACTTAGTACTGGTGTTTATGTGCACATTTGTACCATGCAAATTCCCTATAACATATGAATTTGTACTATTTATGACCATTTCTTTACAAGGTGGACGTACATAAATATGTAAAATGTGTGCGTTGCCTGTTTTTACTCACTGCTGCTAGTTTGTCAAAGCGAGCAAAGAGCTCGTTGAGTAATTTGACAAGTTCTTTCGGAGTCACGGCAGACGACAGCTGTGTAAAACCTACGATGTCTGCGAAAAGGATACTGCAGAGAGAGTAGAGATGTTAGATCAATATTTCCATCTGTTTGAAGAGTTTGAAGCCTTGTTGAAGGCAACATGAAATGACAACCTGTAATGTGAATGAAACATGAAAAATGCTAAGGTTTATTAGAAGACACTCATTTTTTGCCATCAACTGGTGTAATGCTGTAAATACAGGAAGGTTTACACTCAAAAACATTTGTATGTATTTGATTTGCATATAAAATGTCCATCTATTTAGGTTTTATAACATAAAGTTTTAACATGAAATAAACGTAATGTGAGGCATATTTTTTAGTCATACATAAACTGAGGTAAGAAAGGTAAAAAAAAGTATGATTTCTGCATTTAAAAAAAAAAATCAAGTCATATTTTATTATTAACTATTTGCATGTATTTGATTATATTTAAATCATCATATTTTCAAAATGCATTTATTAAAATTGCTTAGAATCAGCACAAATCTGTTTATTGTGAAAACAATTAAATGGATTCAGTTAACAAGTATGAACATGGTTAAAATATGGCTAGGAACAAGCAATATACAGTTAGTAAAAATCAGGTTTACTAAAGCAAAAAACATAAAACAATTTTGTTACTTGAAGTAAAATAAAATGTAAAAAAACAACAACTTAAACTTATTTTATTTCAGCTGGTTGCTACATATATCATTTTCTTTTAGTTTATCTTGATGAACTAAAATAACTAAAACGGATTAAAAATCAATTAAAAATAAATAAATAATTTAATTAATTAATTAAAAATACAAAATAAATTACTAAAACGTTAACAAAAAACAAAAAACAAATTAAAAATATTAATAACAACTATAATAGCATTCTATATATTAGCACTATTACAGAAATCTTATCTGTTTCTTACATTTATTTATGACTGACAAATATGCAAATATATCCTGAACGAGTCAATGGACAAATATGAGTGAATCTTTTGGTAAAACAGATTCAAAAGAATCACTGGGTGAATCAAAATCAAGATGCGCTTAATAATAAATGAAGACAGGATAACAATCGTGGAGTGACCATGAGTGGAGGACAGTTACCTGACGTTTTCGTGGCGGTACATGTACATGGTGTTGAACTGCTGAGCATCTGATTTCTGATTGGCTCCTTTCTTCATGCCCTGAAGCATCTCATCTGCTATGTGCTTCGGCAAGATGGACAACAGCAACTCCTCCTATACATACACAAAAACATATATATCGACAAATATGTATCTACAAGGTTGTGATTGATTATGCACTTTTATTATCAATATGATAACAAATAAAGAGTTGCAATGTCTTAGTTCATGATTATTAATTAGATAGAGTGGACTCTGCTAGATTCAAATGAATCACTCTAGTTCACCAACAGAAGAGTGATGTGGGATTTCGGGAGTTTGACTGCAGGGCGCATTTGTCTCTTGCTGCCGTTGCCATAGTGAGTTAAACCTGTCAGCTGCGCTGTGATTGGCTGGATGCACTCAACTCCCAGAAGCCCCCACTGCTGCTATAGCATTCTGGGATTGATAGGGTCTCTGGAGACCATGTGACAACATGAGCAGGAAGGACAGAAAGAGATGCTGACAGTAAACCAATGTACAGATAGATTGGTGTTAGCGATTAAGGGTTCAATTAACACTTAATAGCAAACACTGTTAGTCCCTAATATGGCACATGTTGTCAACATAAATGGGGTAAGATGTCACATGTGAACCTGCCATTAAATTGCAGAATGTAAACAGTAAAATAATGATGAAACAAAGCAATTCATAAGCAAAATGTAAAAGGTGGCATACAAAAGGTAGCATAGTTGAGACAACCATCCCATCTGTCAGCTGATTTCACCGTAAAACAATGTGGTGCTTTTAGCAATTCTGTTTGTTTGAGCAGACCAACACAGCAAAATTGATGGATGGCATAGGTTTGGGGTGTGTTTTGGGAGTGTTTTGAAAAATTGTTTCAAAATAGTTCATATGTTTGCAATTTTAAAAAGTTTGCAGTTCAGTTTTGTGACGCTAGTGGGGCTGAAATGCCATCTAGAGGAGTGGAGTCGCTCCTTTTTTCTCATTTTCCAAAGAATCACACATACACATACATCACAAAATCCTCCTTTGAGACATACATCATGCTGTAAAATGCACATTGGTTTGTCAGTCAGGGTTAATATAGTTAACTAAAACTTTTTTCATTACTTAAAATAAAATAAATGTTAATTCAAATAAAATGTGAAATTTTTTTAAAAGCATTTTACTTCAGCTAGTTTTCCAAGGCAATATTTCTCTTTTTGATTTAGTTTAATTTGTACTAAAATAATAAAAAAACTAAACTGAAATAAAATAAATAAAAAAGATATATAGACATATTAAAAAAACTAAAAAAAAAAAAACGTAAAAAAAACCCCCAATAGTTTAATAAATATACAAGTCTTTATTTAGCTCTTAAATGATTCAGTAAATATATAAACCTTTATGCTGTTAAATATATAATTTTATAAATATATAGTCTTAATGCAGCGATTAAATAAACAACTTAATATATACATCTTATGCAGCTGTTAAATAAATAATTTATTATATAAGTCTTTATGCAGCTCTTAAAATAATTAATACATATATAAGTCTTCATGTAGCTCTTAAATTCATTTTGTAAATATATAAGTCTTCAATCATACAGCTGTTCAATAATTTAATAAATATATGTCTTAATACAGCTGTTAAATAATTGAATAAATATAAGTCTTTATGCAACTGTTAAATAAATAATTTAATAAATATAAAAGTCTTCATGCAGCTGAGTATTACAGAATAATATTAAACGATTTAATAGCTGCATAAAGACTTATATAATTATTAAATAAGTCTTTATGCAGCTCTTAAATAAGTCATTTAATGAATACATAAGTCTTTGTGCAGATCTTAAATAAATTAAGTAAATAAATATACCAGTCTTTATGCGGATCCTAAATAGCAAATAAATGTTACTTTTTGGGTGAACTAACCCTTAATAATAATGTCTGTATTGCACTTTAGTGAGATATTTTTTTTATGTATAAAACAGATCTTAAAACTAGTGCATACTGTGTGACCAACATAAAATAATGTGTGATGGCAAATTTGGACTCTTGGGTCTTTAGTGTCGCTGCTGTCACAATAACAGCAGCCTGGGGACTGACTTCATTACTGCAATAAGTGTGACAACAGAACACAACCTACTCTGTGTGTGTGTGTGTGTGAGTGTGTACAAGCAGAGGTGTAAAGTATTGGAGTAAATGTACTTAGTTACTGTACTTGAGTATCTTTTTGGGTACTTTGTAGTTGTACTGAGTATCAAAGATATTAGCAACTTTTACTCTTTACTCCACTACATTTGAAATGAGTGTTGCAGTTACACATTACATTTTGCATGGACCTAGCTTTTTCTGCGGCAGTTTATTTCTTCTACAAAAGACGTGATACTGCCAGCTACAGGTCACTGAAAGTACTGCGTTTTGTCCTTACTCACCCAAACTTGTCAACAAGGAACAGAACCGGTACAAAATGTAGAGCAGAATATCCGACGCCAGCCCGCCTGCCGCCACCGCGAGCGTCTTCAGTTTATCCTGAGAGTAAACGACCGCGCACATGACATAACCGTTAAAGAGAGCTGCGAACACGATCAGCACCAGTAAGGTTTCCTGCCGCAGAAAATACGTCTGATAAACTTTCTCGAGAGACTCCGGTGTAAACGTCTCCGCCACGGTAACCGGACCGTCCTGAGTCCCGTTCACCGACATACTGAAGCTCTAGTGAAGTTTGACGTGTAATACTGCTATCTGTTGACGATCCGTCACGGTTGTCGCTGGGGTTTGAGTAGAAACGCACCGGAGAGATTCAGTCTGTCATTCCTTAACGATCCCCGGCTCCGTTTCCATGACAAACACATCTCGAACTGCTCTTCCACATCCTTAAAATGCAACAATAACAGAAGAGAAACAAAGCAAACTGAAGTTAAAATATTCGAAAAATGTCGTTCAATTGTCCATATAGGCCTATCTTGTCAGCAATCGTCATAAGCTACTAAAAATAATTAATAAAAGCACATATAACCACATAAATTGGGTTACAAGTTAATTACTCAACGCGCTATTTTCAGCTGACACAAAGTGCGCGATAAAAAGTTGAGTTAGCGAAAAAGTAGCGTTCGGGTCAGCAGGTAACTATAGCAACAATACACTCCTTGCGCGATTTATTTTAAAGGGGTCATATGATGCTTTTTAAAAGATCATTATTTTGTGTATTTGGTGTGACAGAATATGTTGACATGCTTTAATGTTCAAAAAACACATTATTTTTCAAATACTGTACATTATATAGGTCCTCTATGCCCCGTCTCTCTCAAACACCTTGTTTTCTACAAAGTCCCTCCTTCCGACAAGCCAGTCTGGTCTGATTGGCCAGCTGACCCAGTGCATTGTGATTGATTGTGTCTTACCTGATTCAAGTGGAAACTTGATTTGTTAGGTTACCACTGTAATTGTGGCAAAAGACTAACATTTCCTGTTAATATAAGCCAAAATAGCTCTTAAATTAAAACTGTCAGAAATTAACTGAATATTACCTGAAAGTTACAATTATTCCTTCCATTAAAGTCAGACATTCCATCTTGTAGGTTTGGTAAACAATCCATATGTCACTGAAGGCTTTCTAAGAATCTCTCTCTCTCTCTCTCTCTCTGCCAGTGTTGCTGTAACCAAACCCAACTATTTCCAGGTTGCTACAGTGTGTTCTCTTGAGAATACAAACCTCATACCTGAGGGAACTACAGAAATATGTTGTCGCACTTAGTTTTCCATTCTATAATATGTTGTAATGATTAAGGCAACTGTTTACGTTCATTTAATATATGTTCATTCCTGTTTGTTTACAGTGTTTCAATATTCAAGAACATTCATGTTCCAAAAGCAGCAGTAGTATTATAAAGGTATATTTTTCATTGTATTTCATGCCTATTCCTCAATGTATTAGTCATTTCCATGCTGGTGGTCTGCTCCCACTGGTTGCCTTTTTATCATTGCGGGACTCCACATACTTTACAGGTATGTTTCTATGTGTGTGCGTCAGGTCTTCAGGAAGCAGAAGAAAAAGAAAGCGCCAGCCCCAGACGGTGTTTCATCAGCCTGTCTGAAATCCTGTGCTGACCAGCTGGCCCACATCTTTTTACAGATCTTCAACAGATTACTGGAGCTGTGTGAAGTCCCTGCCTGCTTCAAACACTCCACCATCATCCCCATCCCAAAGAAACCCAAAATCACAGGACTTAATGACTACGGACCTGTTGCTTTAACGTCTGTGAAGTCTTTTGAAAGACTGGTGTTGGCTTATCTGAAGGTCATCACTGGACCCTTGCTGATTCAGGTTGCTGGGCACCACCATCTCTCAGGACCTGAAGTGGGACAGTCACATTGACTCCAATGTGGAAAAGGCCCAGCAGAGCTTGTACTTCCTTCGCCAGCTGAGGAAGTTCAACCTGCCACAAGAGCTGCTGATACAGTTCTACTTGGCCGTCATTGAATCCGTCCTCTGCACTTCTATAACTGTCTGGTTCAGCTCAGCTTGCAAATCAGCAAGCGGATTGTCCGGACAGCTGAGCGAATCACTGGCACAACCCTCCCTTCTCGATAGACAACAGCTAGTGAGAATTGGTAAATTCACATCCAACACCCGCACCATCAGTACTGGCGCTCCTCAGGGCTGTGTGCTCTCCCCACTGCTCTTCTCCCTGTACACCAACGACTGTACCTCTACTGACCCCTCTGTCAAACTCCTGAAGTTTGCGGACAACACTACAGTCCATAGGAAAAGTTTCTTCCCTCAGGCCATCTACCTCATGAACAGTTAAATGTTCTCCCCACTGTGCAATAAAACATGTGCAATACCCAACTGTCTATACTTATATTTATTATACATAGGTTAGTGACTTAATATATCTTACCACATTCCCTTGCATAATTTGTCTATAGCACTGTACATACAATATACTGTTTACTCTTTGTCTATTGTGTATTGTTTTTACATATTTATTTTTACTCATTTATTTATTTATTTATTGTTATCTGTGTCTTGTCACTTATCAACCTGTCTGTGTACGGGAAGCTTCTGTCACCAAGAAAAATTCCTTGTGTGTGTGTAAGCACACTTGGCAATAAATCTCTTTCTGATTCTTACAATAGGTATGTAAATAGAGCTGTTTTGTTTTCATGGAAACATGCTTTATTCCCAAATTATTTTCAAGATCTGAGGTAAATGATCCATTGTCGTTTTCAGTTTGGCTAATAAGGTCACGCATGATTTTAACTCACATTAGACCCTTTAACATCGCGGCTGGTCAGCAGTCTTAAACACAAGAATTTAGTTTCAGTTTATAAATACAGTCTGGAAAAGGAATGGAAAGAGGACAAGAAAATGCAGGCTGTTTAATATAGATAGTGGATAATATCCTAATTTCTAAGCATGATAATAATTTATGATAACGATGAGACTGAAGTGATTGTTTTAGCAATTTTAGTACCTGTAAAATATTAAACAAATACATTTATTAGGAGGACCAAACATACTTGTGCTTTCTGAAAATGAAATATTTCATGCATTATAATTAGGCTAGTACAACATTTGTTCATGATAAATGAAACAGAGAGGACATTATGTTCAAATTCATTAAACGTGTCTGTATATTTTATGTTTTTATTTATTTTATCACAGGTGATCGCAGAAGATCACAGATACAAATGTTCCTTCCTCCATATTTGAGACATAGGATAACGCACAACTTTAGAATATCCCAAAGGGTTTAGAATAAAAATAATCAGCTAGAATTGCGTATAAAGTACATTCAGAATGTTTGACCAATTCAACATCTTAAATGAGTCATAATAGAAAAACATTCACACATAATAGCCTATCTGTGAACAGGATGCACAATCAATATCATTTTTCTTAGAATCAAGTCCAGTCGTCTCATAAACATTTCACAGAAATAGAATAAAATAAATGATCATATGAATCAGTAGAGTGGCTTCTAATGAAATCTAAATTGAAAACATTCATTGTGTCATTGCCATGCACCTTTGCAAGTAGCCGACGTTTAACTCTACAGATGCTTGCATTTTACAGACATGAGGTTTTGTTCGAGGAGCTGGGATTATTTTACTTTAGACAAAAAACTAAAAAATTATATTAAGATATCATTGTCACAAAAATCGTTACATCTGGAGGCTTTTGTTGTATTTTTCTGAATTTCAGTAGATGATTTTAAGATCACTTCAATGCCCGCTGATGACACTGTTTTGTGGTTAATGACTCAAACCAAAGTTCATTGACTGTCGCCCACAGGCGGATTCCGTGCGGAACTCCAGCGGCCTCTGCCGGTCAGAGCGGGTAGTGCGGCACGCTGATGTGCTGGTGGAACGCGCCGTGGTGCGCTCCGTACGTGGACGCACCGCTCAGACCCGTGCACAGCGGCTCATGGTTGCTCAGGACCGTGGACAGATATTTGGCCTCTTCCGTGAGTCTTTTCACCTCTTTCCTGAGCGCTGCGTTTTCCTTCTCCAAATTTTCACTCTCCTGCAGCACGAACAGAAAATAAAATACATTTAATAAGCTCCTGAAGTCAGATTTAATGTGATAATGTACATTTTCTGAAGAATATGTAAGCACATTATACATTCTGCAGGACATGAATTTGGAGTTTTGTCCTTTAGATGTCCTTAAAGTTACAACAAACTCAATACAATAACCCAATAATCATGGATTGCATTAATGTCTACTGCACTTGTGGGCTTTTCATAATCCTGGGTTAGTAATTAATCCTGGGTATTGAGTAGGCTATTTGTTAACCGTTTACGTTCCTATTTTACATATTTATGAGGTCAGTGATTGGCGGAACAGCCAAGCAGCCTAGTTTAATAACTACTTATCCAATTGTGAAAATATTTGTCATAACTCTTTGATATTTTCATTTAACTTTCAGACTCTGAAAGATAAAAGCGTGTGAAATAGTCTGTGACTGTACAGAGCATATGAATAATTAATGAGTTGAGAACTGTTTGGTTTATGATTGGTTGATGATCTGTTGCCTAATCAACTCACCCTGTACATTTGTAAAGCCGTTGACGTTCTTCTTTACATATTTGTGAAGTCATTAACGACAAATGGGTCAAACAGGCAGGCAACCTATTTTAATAACTGCTTATCCAATTGTGAAAATGCTTGTCATAGCATTTTATTCTTTCTTTCAGACAGACGCTGAAACAAAACAAAGCGTGTGGAATTTTCTGTGACGGTACAGAGCATATGAATAATTTATGAGGTAAGCACTGTTTGGTTTATGATTGGTTGCCTGTACTTTTGTAAATCTGGTACTGTTCTTATTTACATATTTATGAGGTTAGTAAAGTTTGTTTGATTGAACAGGCATGCAACCTATTTTAATAACTGCTTATCCAGTTGTTAAAAAAAACTTTTTTCAGAAGCTGAAACATAATAAAGCCTGTTACTGTATTGTTACTGTCAAAGCTTATGAATAATTAATGAGGTTGCTTGCTACTGATTGGTTGTCTGTTTCTAAACCTCTCAACTCAAAGGTTTATCATTGTATGTAAAATATTTATAAAATGCTCATTTTTAAACAAAGCGTGTGGAATTTTCTGTGACGGTACAGAGCATATGAATAATTTATGAGGTAAGCACTGTTTGGTTTATGATTGGTTGCCTGTACTTTTGTAAATCTGGTACTGTTCTTATTTACATATTTATGAGGTTAGTAAAGTTTGTTTGATTGAACGGGCATGCAACCTATTTTAATAACTGCTTATCCAGTTGTTAAAAAAAACTTTTTTCAGAAGCTGAAACATAATACAGCCTGTTACTGTATTGTTACTGTCAAAGCTTATGAATAATTAATGAGGTTGCTTGCTACTGATTGGTTGTCTGTTTCTAAACCTCTCAACTGTTAACCTAAGGTTTATCATTGTATGTAAAATATTTATAAAATGCTCATTTTTATTTGTATTGCACTTTTCACAATGCATATTGTTTCAAAACAGCTTAACATAAAATAATACCTCACAAACCCAATGGAACCCCCCAAGATAGAAGGAAGAATCCAGGACTCATCTGCATTGTCCTCTGACAGGCACATATCAGCATAAATGTCCACAGGTGAAATTTTAACTACCCACATGTCAGATAATAATGGGTTAGAAATAGACGAGAGCGTGTATATGCTTATTGGCCAGTATTTTTAGGTACTCTAGGGGGTCATGATGGTTCCCGCTCAGCGACGTCACCAACCTGTAGCTCGACTAGCCGCTCCGCTGCCTTCCAGTCACTCTAGGGTAAAACCCCTCTGACAAGCGTCATTCAACTTTATCTGCCCACGGCCCATAGCGACACCTTACCAGAAATGACAGCTGAACACTCCCCTAGACGGCCCACGTTTCTCAGGCAGGCCTCAACCAAAAAACACGCCATGAGAAGACACTACAGGAAACGTGTCATACGGAGGGAAATTTCAGCTTCCTGTTTATCAAGCATAGCGGCGAAGAGCGAAACCACATACTACACTGAGTCTCCCTTACCCAGAATGGGTACATTTTCAACTTTGGACTTGTGTTTTTGTTTGTCAGGAGCAGATTATGAATTTATTATTATTTCATATCATTGGATTATTATAATTAATTTTAAATTAGATTCAAATAATCTGTAATATGGATAATAACACTGAGTGCATTTACTTGAGCACTGAAAAGAATTTGTTGTAGAAACAATTTTCACGCAGAAATTGTTAGTAAATTTCACAATTAACTATAAAAAATGTAACACTGAATTAAAAGTGAAATTTTGAAGCAGAAAGATTAAAATAATACTTTCTTATTAAACATACTCGAAAGATATTTATTTACTTTTAAATTTATAAACTTTTACAAATATTTTTTTACAGTGTGTAATAATGCAGCTCATTTTAAAAACCTGAAAGTGTAAGAAAACCAGATTTATTGAGACTTTTTTTGTTAATTGGAATAAAGCTGAAATAAAATAAAATATAAATATTATATTTTATTTCAATAAAATTTAAAATATAAATAAAAACAACTTAAATAAAAAAAATAGAGAAATGTTGTCTTGGCATTTAAATCAATAAATAAAGCTAAATAGAAATATTGAAAGAAAAATAACGATCAATAAAACAAATAGACTAAAACTTAAATTAAAATAAAAACGGAAGTACAAAAATAAAAGCTAATTCAAAATGTTAATAAATACTATAATAATACCTGATGCACACATTACATAAGCCATGCTTCAGCCATGACCTTTACTTGAGAAAAGTTCAGATGTTTACACATCTGGATATTACAGGATATTAAGCATCATCAGTGTAAACACTCTCAATATTCATATCTGCTGATGTGTGACCTATATGTGCATTTCTCAAAAACTGTGCAACCTCAAAATCGAAATGATATGCGGTTCCTGGTAAGTGGTATGTGCCTGTCAGGACAGCATCTCCCACTCTGCGTTTAACCGGTTGAGTTCAGGGGAACTCGCATGAGGTCAGTGTGTGTGTGTGTGTGTGTGTTATCAGATCACTGATGCTGAGAACTGCAGCGGGGGCTGTCAGGACTGAGTCTGACACCAGGTCAACTAACTAATCAAACCTCTCTCTTCCTGAGAGAAAACGACTTATCAGTTTCCTTTGACATTTGAGTGTTTTCTGTAAATCAGACCAGATCTCATTCTCAAGCAGAATCCATTCAGTAGATTCACTCCAATCACTAGTATAAACTCTCAGAAAAAAGGTAGGCTACAAAGCTGTCAGGGAGGCGGTACACTAAGGTACAAAAGCTAAAACCTTATTTACCCCTAATTGGTACATATTTACAGGAGTGCTAAGAGATCATGGATTATTTTTCGTTCTTGTTTTCTCGTGATCATGACTTAATTTTCTCGTGATCTCGACATAACAAAAGTTGTTATCTCTGTTTTCATGACTTAATTTTCTCGTGATCTCGACAATAAAAGTTGTTTTCTCGTTATCACGACTTAATTTTCTCGTGATCTTGAAATAACAAAAGTTGTTTTCTCGTTATCACGACTTAATTTTCTTCTGATCTCGACATAACAAAAGTTGTTTTCACGACTTAATTTTCTTGTGATCTCGACATAAAAGTTGTTTTCTCGTTTTCGTGACTTAATTTTTCTCGTGATCTTGAAATAACAAAAGTTGTTTTCTCGTTTTCGTGACTTAATTTTTCTCGTGATCTTGAAATAACAAAAGTTGTTTTCTCGTTATCACAACTTAATTTTTCTTGTGATCTCAACATGACATAAAAGTTGTTTTCTTGTTATCACGACTTAATTTTTCTCATTTCACAACAATTTTCTTGTGATCTCGACATAACAAAAGTTGTTTGCTCGTTTTCACGACTTAATTTTCTCGTGATCTCGACATAACAAAAGTTGTTTTCTCGTTTTCACGACTTAATTTTTCTCATTTCACAACTTAATTTTCTTGTGATCTCGACATAACAAAAGTTGTTTTCACGACTTAATTTTCTCGTGATCTCGACATAACAAAAGTTTTCTCGTTTTCACGACTAAATTTTTCTCATTTCACAACTTAATTTTCTTGTGATCTCGACATAACAAAAGTTGTTTTCTCGTTTTCGTGACTTAATTTTTCTTGTGATCTCGACATAAAAGTTGTTTTCTCATTTTCACAACTTAATTTTCTCGTGATCTTGACATAACAAAAGTTGTTTTCTCGTTTTCATGACTTAATTTTCTTGTGATCTTGACATAACAAAAGTTGTTTTCTCATTTTCATGACTTAATTTTTCTCGTGATCTCGACATAACAAAAGTTGTTTTCTCGTTTTCACGACTTAATTTTTCTCATTTCACAACTTAATTTTCTTGTGATCTCGACATAACAAAAGTTGTTTTCACGACTTAATTTTTCTCGTGATCTCGACATAACAAAAGTTGTTTTCTCATTTTCAAGACAATTTTCTCGTGATCTTGACATAACAAAAGTTGTTTTCTCGTTTTCACAACTTAATTTTTCTCATTTTCACGACTTAATTTTCTCGTGATCTCGACAATAAAAGTTTTCTCATTTTCACAACTTAATTTTCTCGTGATCTTGAAATAACAAAAGTTGTTTGCTCATTTTCACGACTTAATTTTCTTGTGATCTCGACATAACAAAAGTTGTTTTCACGACTTAATTTTCTCGTGATCTTGAAATAACAAAAGTTGTTTTCTCGTTATCACGACTTAATTTTCTTCTGATCTCGATGTAACAAAAGTTGTTTTCTCATTTTCACGACTTAATTTTCTCGTGATCTCGACATATCAAAAGTTGTTTTCTCATTTTCACGACTTAATTTTCTCGTGATCTTGACAATAAAAGTTGTTTTCTCGTTATCGCGACTTAATTTTCTTGTGATCTCGACATAACAAAAGTTGTTTTCACAACTTAATTTTCTCGTGATCTCGACATAACAAAAGTTTTCTCATTTTCACGACTTAATTTTCTCGTGATCTTGAAATAACAAAAGTTGTTTGCTCGTTTTCACGACTTAATTTTCTTGTGATCTCGATGTAACAAAAGTTGTTTTCTCATTTTCACGACTTAATTTTCTTGTGATCTTGACAATAAAAGTTGTTTTTTCATTTTCATGGCTTAATTTTCTTGTGATCTCGATTGTTTGATTTTTAAAACACAATGCGTCATGAGTCTACTGTTGCTATAGTAACGAATGCAACTTTCTGATCGACAGATAAACCATGCGCTCTTATAATGTATGTTGTGGATACTGGATACTATAGCAAATTTTGCTTTGCTTAGTAATAACGTCTACAATAAATAAACATAGACTAATCAATCACTGTTGTTTTTTTTTCCAGAGACAGTGTGCTAAACATTTTGTTTGTGTAATTAACATGTTTAAATGGTCAAAGCATTCAACACCGCAAACACAGGTGGAGCGCCTGCAGAAGGATGCAGAGAACTATTCTAAAATCTTTTAAAGCTGCTTGGATTCAACTCACTTTATTTTCCTTTCATTTTAAATAAAATTATATATAATTTGTTTGTAATTTTTATTAGTCACGTAGGATATGCTGTGACTGAAGCTTGGGATGTTTGAAAAGAGTGTTTATGTGTGAGTGTGTGTGTGTGTGTGGTTTCCTACAAAGAAATGTAGAACATACAAAAGATTACAACACTGTATAACATCACTGAATTAAATTAGCCTATACATATTTTTGCATATATAAATCACATTTTTTATCAGTATACATTTAATTATTAACAATAAAGATAAAAAAAAAGGACAAAGATGCACATTCCAAATACATCATTGAAGCGCGTCCTACATAAACACAACATCCCTGCTTATTAACTAACAATCATGTACTTCATAGATGCACAAATAAAATAAAGATATAGCCTAGGTGCAAACAGAATACTATACAGTGACGTCAACCTTGGTTTTAATAAGCAGTTAGTTTATCACACGGAACGCTATTGCAGTGGTAAAACTGTGATGAGTTATGCACCTAGCAAGAACTTAACAACAACAGATACACAAAATAATCATATTGATTCAAGCATTTAATATTTATGACTTAATTAAATGTCAGTAATGAACAATACTGCACAAATTATAGCAATCACGAAGAAGGTCTTATTCTTTCCCAAACATACAGTAAGGTGCATATACAGTATACAACACCCCAGTTATACCAACAACACCATCAGTTATATTCAGGGGCCGGTTGCATAAACTGCTTAGACTAGTCTTAAAAAGTTAGCCATCTAATTTGTTTTCTTCTAGACTGGTCATAACTGTTTAAAGTCAGTTACAAAAACGTAGATTGGCCTAATATTAATCAGAAAAGTGAGACTGATTAACTCTTGGCTAACTGCTAGTTGGTCAAACTAGTTCTTAAGACACAATCTTAAGTGGCTATGTTTATGCAACCGGCCCCAAATCTATACTGCCACCCGTTGGCACAGTTGTGTAACTTAGAGAACAACTTTTGTTATGTCGAGATCACGAGCAAATTAAGTTGTGATAACGAGAAAACAACTTTTGAGATGTCGAGATCACAAGAAAATAAAGTCATGATAACGAGAAAACAACTTTTGTTACATCGAGATCACAAGATAATTAAGTCGTGATTACGAGAAAACAAGGAAGAAACATTTTAATAATCCATGGCCTCTTAGGACTTCCGTACATATTAGTACCTTAAAGCCCAAAGTACAATTCGATTTTTAGCGTATGCGCACAGTCAAACACGCAGCCTTTCAAAGTTTACTCCATTTAATATCTTAAGATATTCATGCAATTTCATGAAAAGAGCCCTCGCCAAATGCGCACTAGAAAGATTCACCTTTGTTCAGTGTCTGCGCTTTTTCTCTCCATAGGTTATGAGCGATAAAAATGTCTTTGTACTTGTTTAAACTAGAGTTGCGGGTATCTTTCAATCTCCTCACGTAAGCACTCGTCAACGCGGACATCTACTGTTATTGTCACCTTCAGCAGTTTGTTGTTGCTCTTGTTTTGTCTTTTACTCTTTATTTTCCAACTGTAAACAACGGCCCGGGCCAGTGTGTTGCCACCTTGTGGGCAAACTAATTAGTGCAAAAAAATTCAAAGCGCATGTGCTAGCTGTGCGTATATTGTAGAAAAATAGGGCTGAACGTGTACAATATGTATGGAAGGCCGACTTGGCCAAAAGTCTTTAAACAAAACACTGTTCGTTCGTGTTAACATGCCAATTTTGAATGCGTTTCTTTTTTATGTGTAGACACAGATATTCTGACTGTGCAAAGGTGTTAGTTTTCGCCTTACAATGCACAGTTGTACCGTGTTTCACCTAAGTATACATATTAGTACCTAAAGTGTACATATTAGTACCTTTTGAAACGGTACCGCCTCAGTTTTCTACTTTTGTCTGTGAGTGTAGAAGCCTTTTGTATTTAAAGGTGTAGTTCACTCAAAAATTTAAATTCACCCTCATGTTGTTCCAAATCTGTTTGATTTTTCAGTGCAACACAAAAGGAGAAATTTTGAAGAATCACATGCAACAGCCATAGCTGACTCTGAAAGCGACAAAAAACAGCATAAAAATTGTGCATCATGTTTGAAACCTATAGACCTTAGTCCTTAGTCAGGATATGCCATATTTATATATACATACAGGAATGAAAACAAGGCTGTGAGGGATAAGAGTACAGTTTATTCTTTTAATTTATTATTCGGTTTATTTTTTTTTAATCTCATGTTTTCATATACTCATTTTCAAACCGTGTTTGATGTCTCACAGGTCTCATCACTGAACGTGACATGCAAAATTTGAATTTGTGGAAACTTGAATGAACATATCTTGTTTTGTGTTCCAGACAGTCATGCTGGTTTGGAAAGACATGAAAGTGAGTAAGGAACTTTAATTTTTGGTTGAACTATCCCTTTAAATCAATCATACACTCTCAAAAATAATGGTTCTTTATTGGCATTGATGGTTCCATGAAGAAACATTAACATCCATGGAACCTTTCAAATGCACAAAAGGTTCTTTAAAGTCCAAAAAGTTCTTCAGATTATAAAAATGTTCTTCACACTGAGAAACAAATGGTTCTTTGGGGAATCAAAAATGGTTCTTCTATGGCATCGCTTTGAAAACCCCCTTTTTAATCTTTATTTTTAAGAGTGTAGGATCTATTCTTCTAGCTGATGTAAAGTTGAGCAGTACTGCAGTGGGTCTGTTCTGTTAAGAGTCCCTGAAACAGCATGTGCAGCGATCAGAGGAGTGAAAGGACATGAGTAATACCAGAGGGAAACACCCATATAACACAGATGCTGAATGAAAGTGATAGAGGGTTTTGGCTTTGACTAAGAGCCAAATGCGATCCAAACGGTTTGACGACTGTTAGACAGGCGTGTGCTCGAGCTCCGAGCGCAGGAATTGAATGCACGAATGCAAAGCATTGCATTTCTGTAAGAACAGTCATGCAGATTTGAGGACTGTTGTTGTTGTTTTCTTGATAGATTATAGAGAATTTACTAGGTGCACGGCCACTCGTTTCAGCTGAGCGTTTCACCCACGCGATGTAATTAATGCCAGAATCTGAAGCAAACAAGACCAGAGCCACAACAAGTGTGAAGCACGACAGAAGCCATGACGCATCACCACATGGTCAGTAAAGCTTCATGTAAATACAGTCAAGAGTCAATCAGCAACACGCCTGTAACACAGCTGGATGCTCTGATGCTGGACGCTCTTCTCTTCTTGAATTTGTCTTCATTTTATTCTCATGTTTCTTAAACTGTTTGCTTGTTTTTAATAAAAATTTACTAAGTCGTTTTAGGGTCTGTCTGTACCTTCTGATTGTTCCTAAGTCACAGTTTGCAGCACTAAACAATGCAAATTCATGGACTGTTTGTTTTGTCGCAGGTTAATTAGAACGTCACTGTGTATCAGGTATGTTATGGATGATGTTTCTGGATGAAGTTCTCACCAGGTGCAGATTGTCGGCTTTCAGCGTTTGTCTCATTCGGCTCTTCTGCGCCGCGATGCGGTTCTTCTCTCTCCTCATCACCTTCCTTACGTCATCCGTCGAACCCTGAAAACCAGCACGCAGGAGTTCATCAGCACAAAATGTACGTCAGCACAAAACCTTGACATGCATTTGCAACACATTTTACTAGATGTTCTCTCAGATCAAGTCTTTTTGTCAGACTAGAACACTTTTGAAGAGGTTTTCTGATCAAGATGTAGAGGATAAGGATAACAATGTTCTCCATTAAACGATTCTGTAGCAGAGATGTTTTTTCATTATTCTAGAAGTTTAAAGAACAAGACTGTGGTTGAAAGCCTCCTCCATGACTGCATGTTTATCACATGTTGTGGCAGACAGGTGTGACATTTTCAAAGACAGAGGGCAATCTTTTCCCACAGCAGCCCCTGAGCTCTGACGTCCTTTACTGAACCCACAAGATTCAGTGTCAGAGTGACTTTTTCCACATGACAAAATCCCCACAATAAGAGACCCTCCAGAAGTGTGTGAATGTCTATGACTAGCTCAGTTTCAGGTGAATTCAGGGAAACATCTGCTGTCGGACACAGACGTATAGAGCTGAGCTGCTTCATGATAACACCAGATTCATCTATGAAGCATTTAGCAGCAGTTTACAGACATTATACACTTCTCTAGTATTTGCCATGAATCAACTGGTATTTTGGTTATCTTTAGCAGATGTATGAAGTCAGTTCTCCTGAACTTCACACATGTGTCACAATACTTAATTTTGAACCTATATATCAAACTGCTTGAAAAGTATCTTTCTTCAAAATAAATGGTACTTGTTTTGATATTTTGCTGATGCATCGACATTCACGTGTGGCTTAAGTGTCCAAACACTCTTTGTGGCCATTGCTTGTAGATGTATGATGCATGTAAAGAAACTAAAGGAGGATTTGCACAGTTGCTATGTCTGAATCATGTTCTCTCAGTGATAAACATCTCTCTCGTCCGGCGAGGTTGGAGAGGATGTAGTGGCCGTTGAAGTAAGATCACCTTCAGCTCGTATGGCCTCGTGCCATCTTAACGGCAGTTTCACAATCACTAACATTTGTCAGACTCTCTCACAGCACGATGCTGTGTGCAGCTCTATAGTTAGAGTCACTTACTCAACGCTAAAGCTGATTACCTTCATAAATATTGAAATAGTATGTGAACGGTTCAGTCTGAAGGTTAAAATCACCACCAGCCTCATGACTTCCTCTCAGCAGAATCATAACCATTCATACACACACATGTGCAAATCTACATAGTCACATGCACACATACTCACTCACAGACAGTGTTGGAAATGCATGTGAAATCTACAGTAAAATAAGTGGATTTAGGTGTCTAGATGTCATTCATAATGTCATATTTAACTTAATGTTAATTTTGTATGTTATATTCCATCTGGTTAGATGCATGTTGCATCATGTGTTTCAACATAGATTAATTGAGTTAAATTCAATTTAATATAAATAAAGAAGCAGGCATGAAGCAAAATATAGCATTTTATCAGATAATTCATTTTGTATTAAAAATTATGTTTTTATCATTTATTTTATTTATATATTTTTTTTTTAATTTAAATATTATATTTTGATTAAATGTAAATATATAATATAATTAAAATGTTTATATATTTTTTTTAAAAATTGCATATAT
>NW_015656152.1:209997-211044 GCF_001515625.1 Sinocyclocheilus rhinocerous | reverse complement strand
ATATTGTGTGTGTGTGTGTGTGTGTTTGCATGGTGCTGGTTGAATCTCTCTTACCTGTTTATTGCCTGGTGAGGGGGAATTGGTGTAGCTGGTGTCGTTATTGTCAGAGCCCTGAGCCATGCCACTTCAGTCCCTGTGAAACTTTTGACCTCCTTCAGCGTTTGTCTTCCGCCGGTGTCTTTCTCTCAGCCTGTTTATCTGTATGTCTGTCTGTCTCTGTCTGTCTCAGGCTATATGAGACTACATGTGTTCAGAAGAGAGATGTTAACTGATCGCGGTCCACTGAAGAATGAGTAAAGACTGCAGCACTCGCACTCTTTCTTTCTTGCTCTGCTTCACTCCTTCTCTCTCTCTCGCCCTGCCTAATTAGCGAAGTGTGATGTGGTTGTAGTTAGAAAACCTCTACTGCACTAGACTGGAAGTCACATGCTTCCTGGAAACTTTGCATAAAGCTTCTTATTCACAGCAGAGCTGATGAACCTTCACAAACAGGACAGACAGACAGATGGAGGATCACATCTTTTCCACATGCACTGTGGACCGAAAAGTGTTCATAAACTTAAGCAACACTTGAAAATATCTGAATTTCATTGCATTTGATAAGAAAATATGAAATACAGTTCCATTAACTTTATACAAAGCATACTTTTCAAGCGAAAATGGTTCACATAACGTTGGTTGGATTATAATACAATAGATATACTGCTGAAAATTAAGATAAAACATATTGTGTGGCTTTGTGTTGGTGAAACATTATTGGACTTGAAGAGAAGTAACTTTTAATACACCCTATTAAAAAAAATTGGTTGGTGAAGTGTGTGTTTGCATGGAGCTGGTTGAGTTAGCGAAAATGAAGAGAACGTTTAAAGGGGTCATGTGATGCGATTTCACGTTTTCCTTTCTCTTTGGAGTGTTACAAGCTGTTTGTGAATAGATAAGATCCCTAAAGTTGCAAAGACTGAAGTCTCAAACCCAAAGAGATATTCTTTATAAAAGGTAAGACTGGTCCACAACCTCCTAAAACGCCTCGTTTAAACACGCCCCCAC
>NW_015656152.1:205083-209601 GCF_001515625.1 Sinocyclocheilus rhinocerous | reverse complement strand
CTCTTGCCCGGCTTCAGCTCACGCTAAGCCGGGGCTTTCGCTCACGCTAGGCCGCTGTGTTTTTTGTTGTGAAAGTGAAACTACTTTGTTTGGTCTTCCAAAAGAGGACACGACTAGAAATCAGTGGTTAAGTTGTATTTACAACACTGTTCCAGAACAGTTCAAACCAAATATTCAGATGTGTGTAGCGCATTTTACGGAGGACGAGGACTGTTTCCTGATCCTGGGATAGTAGACTACAATGCCAGTGTTCCAGTGAATTCAGTTCCCCTGTTTCCCCTTCGGCGCGCATGCTGACCTTATACAGTCTATGATGCTGACAAATAATGCTGACTCACAGCCTGTAAGTACGTTTTCATATTTAAAGGATTTGCCACTGATGATTCAAACGCGAGTTTTGGGCAGTGTAGAGTAGCGCATGTTGTTTGTCGTTTCTCCGATCACAATGCAGACATGGTTTTATGTTTACGCGGCGCGATGCAGAGACAGTATAAGTCACTATAATCCGTAATTATGTCCCCACTGGATGCAACAAATGCCTCGTTTGTAATGGGTTTTATTGGTTTTGTCTCGTCGCCCCGGGACACGGCATCACAATATGGTAAGGGGCATAACATTTCCATGTACAGTATGTGGAAATTAATGTGTTTTTTTAACCTTAAACCGCATAAACACATTTCATTACACCAAATACACAAAATAATGTTGTTTTTTAGCAACATCATATGACCCCTTTAATATATCCACTAAAAATCACCAGCTAATTAAGTCATTCAGCAAAAATTATGTTTAGAACCCAAATATTTTTTGGGCCACTATAATATCTATTTAGCCCTTGGAGTTAAATTTAACTCTATCTGAGTTGAATTAACACTGCCAAGTTTGCTGTGTAGCAATCTTGGCAGACAGCATCCCGACCGCCTGTGTGTGTTTGAGTGTGACATTGAGATACAGAGAGAGGCAGAGTGATGGCTCTCATCTCTCAGCAGTGCTGTTTACTGAGTGAAGCGTCAGTATTCCTATTGCTCATGATCTGAACAAACCCATAACAGAAGTGTTCAACTTCATTGCATAACTCATGTGCTGTTTGTGCTACAGACATGAATGATTTCTCATAAACATGCGGCTTGTTGACGTGGTGTCTTTTCATAGCAACAACTCAGATCACACTAGCAACCACATAGCAACATGCTAAAAACACTCCAAACATATTAGCAACCGCACAGCCATAGCATTGTGGTGGCGGGTTTTACAAGGGGAAGCACTGCTCAAGTTTTCTTTAGAAAATGTATGGAAATATTTAATTTAAAATATTTTATTTTATTATTTTATTTTTACCATTTATTTATTTCATTATTTTTAATACATTTTATTTGTTTAATATTTCATAGTAATAACTCAGAACACTCTAGCAACCATATAGCAACATTTTAAAATAAAATAAAATATAAAATAGAATAAGGACCACTCAAGCCTTCCTCAGAAAATGTATTGTAAAAATAATTTGTATTCATTTTTAATTGTATTTATTTATTTGTTATTTTATTTAATTTGTTTAATAATACTTTCATAGAAACAAGCAACATTTTAAATAATAAAATAAAATAACGACCACTCAAGGTTTCTTCAGAAAATGTATGAAAATATTTTATTTAAAAGTTTTATTTTATTGTATTATTTTTATTTTATTTGTTTAATAATACTTTCGTAGTAGGAACCACACAACAACATTTCAAATCAAATCAAATAAGGAAAATAAGCACTCAAGCTTTAATCAGCAAATGTGTGGAAATTATTTTATTTTATAGAATGCAAGCATTAAAGCCTCAGAAAATATGAAAAGATTTTATTTAAAAATATATATGTATATTTTGTTTTTATTTCCTTTTCTTTTATTATTTTATTGTTTTACACTACTTTTCAATTCTACTTATATTTTGTTTAATAATACTTTGCACTTTTTTAAATTTACACTTTTGCTATTATTACTTTTATTTGACTTATTTTGCAGTTATCTACAGTTTTGTTATGCCAGTAATAAGTTGAATGAAACTGAATTTGAAATGGAATTGACAGACAGAGAAAGGCAGAGAGAGCAAGAGAGTGTGTGTGAGAGAGAGAGAGAGAGAGAGAGAGAGAGAGAGAGAGAGAGGTGCTTCCCCTTCTGCTGTGGAGTATTTCAGCAGGTGCGCTGATACACTCTACCACTTAAGCTCAAAAATTCCAGCTGACTTCACCCTCCTCATTACCATAAGATCAACACCAGCAGATTTTTTTTAAGCAGCAGATTTTCATAAACGCCGTCAATGACAGATCTCCCACCAGAAGTCCGCTGACAATCCAGTGGCGCCAAAAACAGTGCCGTTACTGTCAGTGATGCAAATGACGCCCAGTGCCAAGCAGTGAAAGCAGAGCTCCACACATACAGATCCTTCCCAAAAATGACACATACATTTAAACAAAACTGGCCTCAGGGTTTCTCGCTTTCCTCAGCAAGAGAAACTGTGTGATTTCTCAGCTGGAGATTGTTTTGAATGTGATGATGGAGGATGAAACCGAACCTTATTAGCTGTGTTTGCTAAGGCAAGCATCACCATTAATATGGTTCATACCGCTCAGTCAGAAGAGGACATGTGTTCTAGTAACTTTCTAAGCAATAACATTGATACAACAGCATGTCAGTGTTTGAATATTTCACAAGAACTAAGTTTATGATATTATATGACCTGCATCTTTTATGCAGCTAAAAAGCTTCCTATTGATCATAATTGCATTGGGTAAAACAGTACATTCTTCTTAAATTTCTCCTTTTGTGTTTCGTGAATAAAGAAATGAGCAAAATGAGGATGAGTAAATGATAAATTGGCATGCTTGAGAAAAATATTTCTTTAATTGCTGGCTTTAAGTTAAAAAACAAAATCAAGGTGATTCCAAGCTTGCAGTGTGCAGTGAAAACCAGCTGCGCGTCATTCTGTAGGTTTTAGTCCAGTAATGCGCAGTGATCTGTTTGGGAAAGTCGCTTGCATCTACCTAACACATTTGTTTGTTCCCCGTTAACGCCTAATCTTCTGCAGTCATCGCGTATGCTGGGCAGCGTGTGTGAGTAAGATGAGAAGCCACAGAGATGTGAATGGATATTTTGCTGTTGTGTTGCGCTTACTGGATACGCCACCTACACACACACACACACACACACACACACACATCAAGAGTCAGTCAGAGCTTCTTCTCAAGGCCTTGCACTGAATTCTGATAGATCACTAGACAGACAACATCCACAGATGCTCATCTGAGCGCTCGTTCCCTTCAGATCTGTTCCTGACACATTCTACACGCTCATCATAGAAATGCAAACACTATAGCGTTCAAAAATTAGGGCTCAGTGAGATTTCTGTTTTGAAAAAAAATTATACTTTTGTTTAGCAAGGATACATTCAGGTGATCAAAAGTGACAGTAAAGACTTTTATAACGTTACAAAAGATTTCTATTTTAAATAAATGCTGTTCTATTAAACTTTCTATTCACCAAAGAATCTTAATGTATCATTGAAATAATATGTATAGTTGTTATATTTAATGTTTTTTAATGTGAAACAACTAAAAGCGAGGTTGTGAGTGTGGGATGTACAGTATACAGTAAGTTGTACTGAGGTCAATTTTCTGGAGTTTTTTTTTTTTCACTGGAATTATAAGGGTAATTTCAATATTTTGTTAACTTAGCAATCAGCACCAACTAGGCCGACCAACACAACTGACTGAACAGTTTGTCTTCTGTTCCTCACAGGCAGAGTGGCAAGAGTTTTGATTTGTTATTAAAACTCATGCATGAGTAAACACTAAACAGAAGTGTTCAGAAACCTTTTGAATCGAGCTGAGGAAGCAAAGCCTTAGAATATCAGTCATATATCAGAGCTGAGCACTTACCCACAATTCCCAGTGACTCCCAATGCTTTTCCAGCAGCATGGGCACATGGGTTGGAGATGTTCTGCAGACAGGAGAAGAAAAAATAAATTATACATATATATATATATATATATACATACACATACACACACACACAGTGGAGATCAAAATTAGAGACCCTACAATTTCCTAAATTTCAAGGACACTGCTTTATCCTATTTGAAGTTATCCTAACAGGAGTAGAAGGGTAGTTCTTTAAGCATATTTCATAAATTAACTGTATTCTGTAGCACAGTATAAAAAACTTACAGTTTTTCTCGCTTAAGTTGCTTCACCGTCGCCTCGATCATAAGAACCTTCAGGCAGGAAAACAGGTAGGTGTACCTCAGTGTACTCTACTGTAACGTTTTGAGTGCTGTACAACACATGCATCAAATTGCCTTACATACAGATAGAGTTTCTGTCTGCTTCCATTTTGTAAAAAGGATGTTACAGTTACAGTAATCAGTACTTCTATTTTTGTAGGACACAGAGACGATGGAATGGAAGAAGCCTGACTAGACATTTCAGCTGATGCCAGGGGTGGATCAGGCATGCAAGAGGATTTCCCCCCC
>NW_015656152.1:161625-202099 GCF_001515625.1 Sinocyclocheilus rhinocerous | reverse complement strand
TTCAGCAAGAGTGAATGGTTTTGAGTGTAGAGCTTCATTTTGACCTGAAAATAGGATGTTTGGGGAATTGGGTGAGACGTTATGGATTTGTGTTTACTGTTTTGAGAATATGAGGCATAGTTTCAAGAAATGTGTTTAAGCACTCGAGAAAAACTGTAAATGATATATTTGAAAAAAAAAAAAACCTATGACTTGCTCAAGGGTCTCACCTTAGTCGTAGTATTGATGGTGGAAGAGAGCGCTGTACATTCACTCCCCCCACCGACAATTCCTGCCGGACCTGAGACTCAAACCCACAACCTTCGGGTTAAAATTAGAGAACACTTACAGATACCGCCAAGTTATTGGTGTTAATCTGGCACCTGGTGCAAATTTCCTTAATTATATGACAATTAACTGGTAGCATTCCTCCAATTTTCACTGAGATTGCAAGATGGCGGGCCACTTTCAGGTGACTGAAACCCTGTGACAGGAGGTTGTCCAGATGAACCCTGTTGAAAAAAACAGCATATACTGGTTAGGTATGTTTTGAAGCATGCTGGTTTGAGCTGGTTTAAGCTGGTCCTTAGTTGGTCATGAACTGGTTTAAGCTGGTCCTGAGCAACTAGCTCCTGCCGAGCACCAGCTCAGTACCAACTTATAACCAAACTGGAGCTCATTGAGTGTTTATATTCACTATTGTACAAATGAAATATTGTCTTATAACTGCTGGTGCCTGCTTAAAATACTGAAATATTAAAATATTTCCTACTGAAATACTGAAAAATAAAATTAATAAGTAAACAAACAAATAAGAAACTGCTGAAATATAAAAAAACTGAAATACTAAATATGAAATATAAATACTAAAAATATGAAATATTAAATTACTGATTAACAAAACAATAAATATACAAAAAACTGAAATATTCAAAACAATAAAATGCAAAAAGCTGAAATATTGCAAATGGCATGGTAAAACAGACAGACAAACAAACAAACGAACAAATAAATAAATAAGAAAACTAAAATATAAGAAAACTGAAATATTAATTACAAATATATTTACATTTTAAAATACCGAATTAAGGAATAATCTTCTGAAATAATGAAAATTAAAATTGAAAAAATTAAATATTCAAGTACTTACGCTGAAATATAATCATTAAGACACTGAAATATGAAAAAAATATTTAAATAGTAAATACAAAAAATATTGACAATTAAATATTAAATTATTGAATAACCTACTGAAATAATGAAAATTAAAATACAAAAAAATGGAAAATTGAAACACTGACATGAGGAAGGAAAGAAAAACAGTGTCATACAGAATATTGAATTAATGAATAACTGAATAACCTGAGTTAAAAAAAAAATCTAATAAAAAAAAAAAACTGAATAACCAACTGAAGTAGTGAAACATAAAATTTAAAAAAATGGAATACTGAAAACCTGACCTGCATAAATAAATAAATAAATAAATAAGGAAGCTAAAAAATATGAATAAATAACACAAAAATAATACAGAATCATACAGAATAAATGATTGAATAACTGAATAACCTACTGAAATACTGAAAAAATGCAAACAAATTAAATATTGAAATAAATAAGCAAATACTGAAACACTGGAGGTTTAAAATAATATTCGATGGATTTCTGTGCTGTTTTTAGGTCACTGCGGTCGCTCTCATGAGTGATTTGGAGCTGTTTGTGTTCAGATCTGTCTGTTGAAATCTCACAGTTCTTGAGGTAGGACTCAATGGCACCCGACCAACATTTTTTTTTCTCCCTCAAGCGCTTGGAGAAACAGAGTGAAGAGCAGATTCTGACAACCGCCCACGTGAGAAACATGTTCTGCCAAAAAGACGCATTTTTAAAAGACTGGAACTGTTGAGCAGAAGGTCAGACATTTGATCAAAGCAGCTTTCAGAGCGAGAAAGTCTGAAGCCAGACCTCAAGAAAGCTGATCAACCCAATTCTGACATGACAAAAAGTACTAAAGACAGAAAATGAACAAACAACAAGCAACCCACTCAAGCCGACTTTCAGCTGTTTTCATTATAAATTACATAGCAGCCCTAAAACACAAATTAATTGACATGTACAAACACATGAATGTCACTGCGTTCGACTTTTCAAATCAAACATTTCGCAAATGATAAACCAACAGATTTACTATTCAGAATGAAGAGAACAAAAGTTTTTTGACATAATCCGAATCCATGTTTGGTCAAATATTCATGTCTTAAGTGTCCAAATACATTTTGAGGTCATTGTACTATGTAGGATAGTGGAAAACTGTATCAAAATGACAAAATTCTGAAAGAAAAAAACAACAGGATCAATGGAAACCATAGCTGTAAGTCAATGGAAACCTCAGTGGAAATAACCTGGTTTTGTCAAGTTAATTTCTATGTGACAACATTTAATTTCCACAAACAGAGTTTACTGAAAAAAAACAAACAGTGAAAGGGAAAAAAAGAAAGAAAGTTGTGTAAGAGTGATGCAAGCATAACATTTGTAATGTAAAAATCAACCATCTGTATCTAATGTCCCATCAAAATTGAAGTCAAAAATGTCGATGGTAATATAGTCATTTCAAACCTAGTTAAAGTATGGAAACAAATCAAGGTATATTTGAAAATTCCAGATTTATATCTGAATACCCCAATCTGTAATAATCATGCTTTTCCTCCGGGGTTACATGATACGATCTTTTTTCAATGGAAACATGGGTATAGCCATTTTGGAAATGTATATTTAAATTTCTTTCTGAAGTGTATTCTGTCGACTTGGAGCCTGAGCCTTGTATGGGGGGTGGGTGTTCTAATATAAAGCTTTAATGTTCTTGGCACCAAAGTCATGTATTGTACAGTGTTACAGTTAAGGGTGCTTGATGACGTATTTTTCCTGTATAGTAGCTATTTTGTGACATTGTGTGTGTAGTTTCAAGAAAATTAAAATAAAGAGATTAAAAATAATAATAATAATATTAAAATAATTAATATTGTATTATAATAAAACAATACAAAATAATTATTAATCTTTTAAATTAATATTAAAAATTATTTTTAAATAATATAAAATATTAATAATATTGAAAAATAAACAATACTTTAAAATAATATTTAAAAATATTTTATTAAATTAAATTAATTAAATTAATATTTTAAAATACAAAAAATAATAAATAAGAATTCCAGTAATAAAAAATAATAAATTATATATTTTTAAATATTATAAAATAAATCATATTTTAAAATGATATACAAATAAATAAAACATTTTAAATAAATAAATAAAAGAAAGGAAGAATGAAAGAAAAATGAAAGATTTAATGAATACATTAACGAAGGAATGAATGCATGAGTCATGTTGTATTTGAAAAATAGGTTTTATTTTAATGTGGTTTTACATAACAAAGAAACATTATTTGGTAACAAAAGTGGCCGTTCAACAGACACCCTAAAGATAAAAATACATACAAGTCACCATATCATGTGATGGCACAATAAAAATGTACATACAATAGACATAACATTCAATAGACTATGTCAATGCAACTGTAAACAATCAATCCGTGGATACGCCAGCGTCAGTGAACAGTTTATCAGACAGCGCCATCTGCAGGCCGCTGGACGAATCACGCACTTCATTCGGATCAACTGAGAGACTCCACACCTGCAGCTTTATGACCGCGTGTCAAACGTCTGGGAGCTTTTTGCATGATCTCAGGGATGTTTGTTTGCGGTCCACACAAATCTCCTCCCCTTTTTCTTCATGCTGAATTTGACACGGACAATAAACGTCCTGCGGTTTCATCTTCATCTAGCATCCCCACAGCGTCTGTTCTCCTCTCGGCTCGGTGTTTCTGGTGTGGTGTTCAGTCGGACTGCTCGGATCGCTGGTCGCTCTCGGGGCTTTTCACGCTGTCTGTGCGGACGATGCAGGTGGGCCGGTGGAGGTTGAGCATCACGATCAACTGCTGCCGCTCAGATTTCAGCTCCTCGATCTGAGACTTCAGCTCCGAGTTCAGCGTCTCCAACCGTTCGGACTCCTAGAGGAGCAGCCAGACAGCTTTTGGTTCATTATAATGCCTCAACAGACACATTTATTAAGTTGTTGAGACAAAAAAAACACTTTGATTTTTCAGTCACACTATTTTACAGTGTTCATGTTACTGGTTATTTAGAAAACTAACTACAGAGTAATACTAATGAACAATGTGAGCTTGATGTACATTTTTTGAGCTGCTTGTACTTATGTTATATTATGTTATAATATTACTGGGTAGTTGTTATATACATTTTTTTATGTAATAATTTAATTTTTAAAAGCACAAATATTTCATGTAATATTATAAGGAATTATATCAAAAATTGCACGCATAATAATTATACAAATATCAGATTTATTTATTTTTTTTACATAAAATGACATTAAAAAAAATAAAATTTCATTTTAATTACGTTTTTACCTTCACTAGTTCATTTTAAATAGTCCTATGATGTGACACATTCCTTTTTAAAAGCACAAAAATCTCATGTAATCTCAGTTAATATCATAAAAAAAGTAAACATAAATAATTTAATAAAAATGGCATGCATAATAATTATAAGTATCATATATATTTTTGAAATAAAATGACGTTTTAACCCTCACTAGTTTTTTTTTTAATAGTTTTGTAATGACACATTCATTTTAAAAAGTTATATTTAAATATTCCATCTTAACTCTGAATTAATATAATGAAAAAAAAAATGAAAAAAAAAAAAAATTTACATGGCATACGTAATTACACAAATATCAGATTTTAATAAAATGTCATTTTAAATATTTTTTAAATATATATATTTTTAAGTAAATTTTAAATAGTTCTTCAATGTGACAAATTAATTATTAAAAGCACAAATATTCCATGTAATCGTTAACTCAATATCATACTTTTTTTTTTTTAAATGGCATGCATAAAAATTACATAAGCATTAGAATTTTTAAATAAAAGAAATATAAGATAACTTTTAGATGAATAACACCATGCCACACCACAGTCACCTATAGTCATTAATAATAGTAACAAGTAATATGTGAAACAAGAACACTGTAAAATAAAGTTTTACTCCTTTTTTTCTTCTTTCCCCTCAGTGACTCTGATAGTAAATCCTCAAAAGGGCTATTTTCTAACTCACCTTCTGGAGAAGGTCGGTTCTTTCCTTCCTTCTGTTTCGACAGCGAGCAGCTGCAACTTTATTTTTCTCTCGCCTTCTTTTCTTGCGTTCTTCATCGTCATCTGACTGTGGACAGAAAGTTCAAATGGGTTTGTTTAAATATTTGCATATTAATTTATACATATTGAAATGACACTAAAGTGTTTACATGGTTCTAAAACCCCAATTTTTCAGATGCATTGAAAAGTGTGTCATTTCTAATTGTTTTATAGCTATTATAATAATGCACAATATTTTTTATAGTGATATGGAAGTCCATTATAATCACCCTAAGCAGGACAAATAAGACAAATAAGCAGATGCACAAAAATGATTGTGTCCACCAGGTGTCAGTCTTGACCAGGCAGTAAAGCGCTCACAAACAAAAGAACATTGGTTTCACTTTCTCAAACTGTTGCACATATGTTGTTAACTAAAGAAACGATCTGCATTTTAACATGCAATCTGCGTTTTGAATTGCCAGATGCAATCAGAACCTGGCCTTTAATGTCTGTAGGTGTTAAATGTCAGGTTTTGTTCTCACCTCACCCTGGCTGACGTCGAAAGGTCTCTTGGCCTGTCTGTTCAGGATGAGAGGAGACAGAACAGCACCGAGGCTGTAGAGCTCTGCTAGTTTGAGCTGGTCTGTCAGGGTGGTGGCGGGAATGCCAGCCAGAGGACCGACGCTGGGCAGAGAACCGGCCGTCATCCACGGATCAGGGATTTGACCAGGCATCATTGCTGCTTCAGAAAGAAACAGAGAGATGTCAGTGTTTCTGTTGATCATGCGTAAAGTTTACAGATACAAGCGCAACTGCATGTGCAATTAGCATTAATTGTGCTGTGCTGAAAATCCTAATGTTGTTGCAGGTCAAAAACGACCAGCCTTTCAAAAAAATTGCTTGTAAATCTCTCATTATGCTAGATTATCACCAAGCCTTGGATTGTCAACTTGTTTTCTTTCAAGGTTTTTCTATCATAGGTTTTGGGTTTCTTTTTGGAACTGACTGATCGTAGGCCTAACTGATCTGAGCTTATGCACCTCAGTTTCTGAGTGAAAACCTGTGCTAACTGAAAGAAAACAAGCTGATAAAAGGATTGAATGCAATATTTATATAGTACACATATATAAATAATATATGCTATAATTTATAAGCATTCATAAGCAATTTCTTGTATAGGCCAGTCATTTCTGACAACAAGATGGCAAAAAAAGTACAAAAATTATCTCTTTTTTTTTTTTAGGAGGTTTGTTATATCCTGTTTAAAGGGGTCATATAATGCGATTTCAAGTTTTCCTTTCTGGGGCAACATGTATATTGCAAATAGCAGAGGACCTAGGACAGATCCTTGTGGCACTCCATATTTTACTGGTGATAATTGAGATGACTCCCCATTTAAATGAACAAAGTGGTAGCGATCGGACAGGTAGGATCTAAACCATCTTAAAGCCTGCCCTTGAATACCTGTATAGTTTTGTAATCGATCTATGAGTATGTCATGATCTATAGTGTCTTATAATGTAAATATTTACATTATTACATTTGTTTATAGGCTACACCGTCAAAATTATTTTACAGACTTGTAAATAAACAGACTATATCCCTGCTGGAAAAAAGAAAGAAAAGATAAAACCAGCCTATTGGTTGACTGGTTTTAGCTGGTTTGAGCCGGTCTCCCAGTCTGGGTGAGCTGGTTTTAGCTGGTTGGTTAGCTGGTCTCCCAGACTGACCAGCTAAAAAAAGTGATCAAAACCCCTCTAAAACTAGTCTGCAAACTATCTATGATCAGGCTGGAAGACCAGTTAAAACCAGCCAACCAGCTTAGACTGGTTCCAGCAGTTTTTTTTTTTAGAAGTAGCCTATGTTTTACGAGAAAATACTATCTCAGACTTTCTTCTTCAAAATTTCACGTCTAATTCAATGTGATATTTGCCATTTTTTTTGTAATTATTTGTAAAATTAATTTCTAAAAACTGCTACATTTTACAAATTTCAGTGAAAATTGTTTTTTTTAAAAAGTAAATCCTACAGCTTTTTTGCTGTTGTTGTTTTTGTTAGTTACTGTATTATTTACTTTTTAAACTGCTATTTATTTACTAATTATTTATTTATTCATCTTTTTATTTTTTAAATTATTTTAAATCAAATGTAGGCCTATTAGTTTGTTTAGGTTATTTTACAGTTGTTGTTTTTTTTTTTCACTTTTTCACAGCCCTCAATTTAAAAACCCCAGCCCATGCTATGACTAAATAAAATATAAATTTTACAAATATTCAATCAAGAGGTTCAAATTACTGAGTAATACAGCACAGAATATAGAATACAGTCTGGATGTCTTTGTATAACAGACTATCAATTTATTTTTACAGAAACACAGCACAAATACATGCTTCAAGCTGAAAACGTCTCAAAAGTGATAAAACAACAACTATAGTGTTGAAAATGAAGATAAAATACTTGTGACGGTTTGTGGTTGTGAAACGCAGGTGTGAACTGCATCTGGGGGTTCTCTCCTAAAACACCTGTTTGAACTTGAGGGAAACTGAGCTCTCACTTTGATGTTAAGATGATTAAAAGTAAAACAAATATAATGTAAAAGGTGGGAAAAGGCTAAACGTCTCTGCAAAGTGAAGTTTGTATCATTTGAGCACAGACACAGGGACTTTCTTTGACATTTTTTTATGCAATGTCAAAAGCTGCTTAAAAACTTTTTCAACAAGAGAAAATATAACTATAAATTGCTTTAAAGGCACTCATCCTGTTGTTTAACACTCAGGATGTTTTCGGTTTCTTACAGGTCCAATGCAATATCTACAAGCTGTTATTTAGCAAACTTAGCAGTATTTGAGTTTATAACTACCTTTCTTTAAGTTAGTGATATTAGTGTTACTGAAGATGATATAATGTAGCTGCACTCTTTCAGTTCCAATTAAATCTGCAGTGAAAAATCATTTTAAGTGCCCAAAACAAATATAGCTTCCAGTATCTGCTCTATTTTAGACACATTTGAGACAGACTTCAAGACGAGCTGCTTTGTGTTGACATGAGTTCAGCTCACAGTCTATAATATATCATCTTATTACATGGCGCTAAACCAAATAAACCGTATAACTGACCGTTGGTCCGCATAACTCAATGCATCTGAAATAATAAAATCATTTCCACAATTGTTGCAATAATGAGAGAATAACTACACAATATATTTTTGATCAGAGGCTACATGAGAGAGAAATCCATCAAACAAAATGGGGGTTTAATGAGCATCTCTCTTTTGAATCTGTGATTATGGCTTATACATTCATATTATTAAACAATCCAACCTGGATATTTTGGCATGCGCTGAAACATACAGACAGACCAACCGCAGACACGATCACCTCTGTGCCTCACCTCTGACACACAGACAAACTTCCTCTTCCACATTTATTGTCCGACAGCATTACTGTCTCATCAGAAGAGTCATCAGGATTCAGAAGGCCTGGAATTTTCAGTCTTAAGTTCCATTTAATGCACAATATGTGGCTCATTGTAAAGATTTATCACACAGAAGTGCAGAAATGCAAACATTTCTACCCAATTTTAAGGCTTAAAAAAGCATGAAACGTGACGAGACATGATTGCTCAAATCATAATTCCTCCTTCAAAGGCTGTATACGCTCACATTCAGATCCTGATGAGCAATGCTGACTACAACACTTCTGCATTTCATGATCATATTAATAAACGCAAGACAATGATAAACTCATACCGAACAGCAACCAGACATTGTTCCAAAAACAACATTTCCGACCCTGAAAATATAGTATAATCGGAAATACAGTCATTTGGAAATGCACGAACACAAATCAGTTATTGCCGATGTACATTTATTCATTATTCACACGCATAAACATGAGATAATGCTGCAGTATCAATACTATTCGACCTGCCACATTTATATTCATAAAGTACTGTCGATTTTATTTGCAAAAGATTTCCTAGAGCAAAATATTTTGGATTTTATAATGTCTCTGCATACTTAAAAAAAAGTTGCTTTGTGCATGTAATTCCTCCTTCAAAGGCTGTATACGCTCACATTCAGATCCTGATGAGCAATGCTGACTACAACACTTCTGCATTTCATGATCATATTAATAAACGCAAGACAATGATAAACTCATACCGAACAGCAACCAGACATTGTTCCAAAAACAACATTTCCGACCCTGAAAATATAGTATAATCGGAAATACAGTCATTTGGAAATGCACGAACACAAATCAGTTATTGCCGATGTACATTTATTCATTATTCACACGCATAAACATGAGATAATGCTGCAGTATCAATACTATTCGACCTGCCACATTTATATTCATAAAGTACTGTCGATTTTATTTGCAAAAGATTTCCTAGAGCAAAATATTTTGGATTTTATGTCTCTGCATACTTAAAAAAAGTTGCTTTGTGCATGATAGTTGCCTTGTGATACTGTATAGAGAATCAACATTTCATTTAATCATTGTATTAATAAAAAAAAAATAGCTTGTGGATTTAAATGCAATCTACACTAACATCTGAAAAATATTAAGTCAAATGTATGAGAAGAAAAATACAATTGTGAACATCCGACACACCAGACATCCGGCTGACTATAAACTTCACTATATGCTAAAAATCTGCAACCTGAATCATGCAAAAAAGAGGAAGTCCTGCTGGACATAATTTTATTTCAGCCATTTGAATCATTAGCAGGGAGCATGTTGACTAATCAAAAGCTGAACGTGAATAGACTGACCATGATCTGTCTGTCCATCAGGTTCCCTTTTTTATCCTTTCACACTTTAACAAAGTGGCCTACATGAGATGTTTATATTGTGTTTGTGCCAAGAACATTCAGTAAATCTACACTGCCAGCAACAG
The DNA here is from genome assembly GCF_001515625.1 of Sinocyclocheilus rhinocerous. Classification (NCBI taxonomy): domain Eukaryota; kingdom Metazoa; phylum Chordata; class Actinopteri; order Cypriniformes; family Cyprinidae; genus Sinocyclocheilus; species Sinocyclocheilus rhinocerous. Next base: position 192,003 of record NW_015656152.1, on the reverse strand, counting down.
CAGCGGTGTGTCGAAATGAGCCGTGTGTCTCTATGTTGAGCTGCTTGTGTGGGGAAAGAGAGTTTCTCCTGCAGCAGAAGACAGATTTCATTCTGCTCATATTACAGTCTGTCTGAGTGTTGAATTATAGTCTGAGCAATGATACGGGTGAACACTGAGCCATGCTATAAAATAAGCAATTGTGGAATAGGCTAATAATAATCATTTATTTAATGATTATTTGAAAATAATAAAGAAATTTGGTGACACAGTAGGGTTTAAAATTCTGAGATCATACTTAAATAAATAAATAGCCTATATAAATTATCATTTTTGTTTATTTAAACCTAGAAATAAGAAATAAAACAGTTTTAGGATAATGAAAACTGTATATAAATACTGTATATAAACTGTTATTAACTGAATTATTTTTTTAATGCACACACACACACACACAGAGAGAGAGAGAGAGAGAGAGAGAGAGAGAGAGAGATGAAAATAAGCAAAGAGAGAGAGAAAGAGTGAGCAAAGTTAATGTGATTTTTACAGTTAATGTGATGAACATTTTTTTAAAATGATATAAAATCAAGCCGACATATTCAACACATTTGTTACATAGGCTACTGATTTTTTCATTTCAACTTCTCACTAAAATTGTTGTTATAATAATACAATTTATAAAGTAAATGTTATTAAACTGCAAAATAGAAGCGTTTTCTCATGTGGCCTTGGACTTTTGGACTCACAATATACTGCAGGTAATCCAAAATAAAAAAATAAAAAATAAACAATGCATTGCTATAAATAATTTAGTTCTTATAAGTAGTGTTTAATTTAAAAAACAGGAGTTTAAAAGCTCAAATGAAGAGTGCAAGAGGGTTTTAGCCATACTATGTTTTCATCGGATATTATTAAAACTTTGCAACAAGAATGTTATTAAACTGCAAAATAGAAGCGTTTTCTCATGTGGCCTTGGACTTTTGGACTCACAATATACTGCAGGTAATCCAAAATAAATAAATAAATAAAAAATAAACAATGCATTGCTATAAATAATTTAGTTCTTATAAGTAGTGTTTAATTTAAAAAACAAGAGTTTAAAAGCTCAAATGAAGAGTGCAAGAGGGTTTTAGCCATACAATGTTTTCATCGGATATTATTAAAACTTTGCAACAAGAGCAGTGGCCATTTTATAAGAATATGAACGTATGTAAAATGCTTAAAATGTACGCTGGATACCCAAATGAAGTCCTGAAAAACACAAAACAGTTCCAGTAACATACCGACAGCTTCTCTCCGCAGCCGCTCCTCTCTCTCTACCAGATCTTCCGGGAAAACTTTCATTGGTGAAACACTACTCTGCTGTTTCCATAGAGGCAGAACAACAGATCGATTTCATTACCAAATATGGGCACGGAAGTAGAACCGAGAGATTAAAAAAAAAAATGCGTGCGTGCACATACGCATTGACGTCAGACGCTTTACGTTGCGTCCCAGGCTTTTAGAGAGAACGTTCCGACCGTGACAACAGCCTTGGTATCGAGAAATCGTTGTTGGTGAATGTTATTACACAGATTTCTTAGAAAAAGATGGATCACGAAACTCAATGAAATGATAATAGACGTGGGTGAATGTTTATTTTTATTTGAAACGATGCATTCATTTCCGTGCATGCGAATGAAAGAAACTCCAAGTGCTTGAAAGAGAGGCTTTAAATGTCTGCCCCACTCGGATTAAATAAATAAATCCACACATTTCTTAATTTTAACATTTATTGTTTGTTTATTATAAACATGCCAGACCACTGAAAAGGAAGCAGGAAGAACAAAAAAAATGCATAAAGTTTTTTTTTGCCACCATGGTCAGATTATTATTATTATTATTATTATTTTGACAATACCAAAAAACAGTTAGTCACACACTAAAGACACGGTGTAACAGACTGCACTTGTACATCACCACACCAACTGATACAGTTACACGTACCTATGGTACAAATGTGCATGAAAGCATGTCTTTCACAGGATGAACAACATATTCAACAATGCCAACATCTGGAAGAAACAAATAGTGACTATAGTGACTTCACTGGATGTAAGGGTCACATTACATCTACTGCACAGCATTCACTATATTTTTTGTAAATGTTGAACATGTCAGACTCATTTATGAAAGCATTTTCATAATATTTCACAGCACACCCTTCTTTCTCAGATTATTTCACTGTTAAAAATAAAGGTTCTTTATTGGCATTGATGGTCCATGAAGAATGTTTAACATCCATGGAACCTTTCCATTCCACAAAAAGTTCTTTATTGTCGGAAAAAAATATTTTTTTGAAATATTAAAATGTTTTTCACACTAAGAAAAAAAAAATTGTGTTTTTAAGAACTGTTCATTGAAAGGTTCTTTGGGGAACCCAAAATATAAAGGTTCCAAAAGGGTTTTTTCCAAGCGATTCCATAGAATAACCATTTTGGGTTCCCCAAAGAACCTTTCAACAAACAACTGTTAAAAGAACCATTGTTTTCATATAATGTGAAGAACGTTTTATTACTCTAAAGAACCTTTTGTGCAATGGAAAGGTTCCATTGATTTTAAAGGTTCTTCATGGAACCGTAGATGGCAACAAAGATCAGTCTTTTTAAAGAACTGTTCACTGAAAGGTTCTTCAGCACTTTTAAAAATAAAGGATCCAAAAGTGGGTCTTCCACAGCAACGCCATAGAGGAACTATTTTTTATTGAACAGTTATTAAAAGATCTATTTTTTCTTAGTGAGAAGAACGTATTCATCTAAAGAACCTTTTTCCACTATAAAGAGTGTTTGTACAATGGAAAGGTTCCAAAGGTTCTTCATGGAACCATAAATGCCAATAAAGTACCTAGACATCACTGTGAAAACCCCATTTTGGAACCTTTATAAGAACGATGTGCCAGAAGCTTCATAAAGTCGTCAAGATTTCTTTGGCTGCATTAGATTCGCCCTCTTTGACACTGTCATGCTTCTCCACATCTGCATTGTTGAAGCTGAAGACGGGCACGGCGTTGGTGCTGCTACAGGTGGGGCTGCATGAAGGCGAGCTGAGTGGTTCCAACCCGCCACCCATTGACATGTAAAGGGTCTCCCATTCGCTTAGGCCCAGAGAGCTAGTAAGGTCGATATCTGGCACTAACAGATCCATGTCATCGCCGCTGTCAATCATGTCGCTAATGTCTTTCATGGACACATCTCGCATATCGATGTACGGTTCCACCTCAGCGGCTCCCAGTTCGGCACTGGAACACAGAAGGACATCAGAGTCGCCAAAGATCGCAGTGCTGGTGGGGTCGGCCTGTTGAGGGGAGGTGGGTGCCTGATCTGGGCAGACATTAGGAGCTTGAATCTGCTCCTCCTGGGCTTGGGTTTGTTCCTCACTCTCTGCCACCTCTTCCTCCGTGAGTTTACAATGGGGATTGTGAGCAGAGAGGATGAGTTCAAGTCGTTCTTTCTCTTTTAACAGACTGGCAATCTCAGACTGCAGAGCTGCTTTGTCCTCCTCGAGACTATCGGTTTCCTAGACATAGGCCGATTATAATCATATCACGCACAAAGTAATCTTTTTTTTTTTTTAAGACGACTGCATATTATGGTGGTTTGCAAACTTACAGCTTGGAGGCTGTTGGTTAGTTCTCGTCTGCGATTTCGACACTTGGCAGCTGCGAGTTTATTCCTTTCTCTTCTGATCCTCTTCCTCTCCTCTTCCTCTGGAGAAAGCTGAAATAAACACATGCACATTTATATATTGGAATAATGCTCGCCAAGGCACAGTTCATTTGTTAAAAAACAGTAATATTGTAAAATAACCATTATCACACACACACAAATATATATATATATTTTTTGTGTGTGTGTGTGTGTGTGTGTGTGTGTGTGTAATAAATATATAGCAAACCCAAGTTTGTGGGTTCAATTCCCAGGGAAAACATATTTTTTTATTAATCGACATTAAATCTAATTAGTATGGAATGCACTGTGAGTTTGATTAAAAGCCATATGCATATTGTATAATGATCAAACACTATGTTTTTTTTTTTAATGGCGGTTAATATAAGCATAATTGAGTGACAGCAAATGCATACTAAATTAAGAAATGCATGCATATTTTTACTTAAAATTAAATTCTTAAAAATAAAGGTTCCATGAGGAAGTTGAGGAAGAAGTGATGCTTTAGAAGCATTTTAGGCTCCCCAAAGAACCCAAAGGTTCTTAAAAGAACCATAAAAAGAACCATCTGAAGAACCTTTTTTTCCAGAACCTTTTGTGTAATTGAAAGGTTCCATGGATGTTAAAGGTTCTTAATAGAACCATAGATGCCAAGAACCTTTGTTTTAAAGAATGTAACAGGGCAATATACTAGTATATCATGGATGTAAATATATGTTTTCTACAGTCAGTTGAATGTGGATTTCTTCAGAAAACCAAGCTGCATTTAAACAAAAATCAAATTTATATACTGAGCATTTATATTAAATAGGTATTTATTTACCTGATCTTTCACCCCCTTCCTCCGGCCAGTGAAGGTCTTTTGAGCTGGTTTGGCATCTGTGGAGTGAGACGAGCTCTGTGGTTTCTCGTGTCTGCAGGGCGACACTGAGGAGATGTCAGTCGACAGGACCATCCACTTGAGATCTGGAGCTGAAGCTACAACAGTGACCGTTGGAACAAAGGGAGCATCAGCATCCTTCAGAATACCTGTCTTCTGAGAACGAGCACGAAAACGTGTTCATCATATATGGTCCATAGCAAAATTGCATTTTAATACAACTTACATCAATCATTTGGTTGTATTCAAAAAAATATGAAATCATCACATAAGCATAAATCATCAATCACAGCTCTTATAAATAGTCCATTTAGGTTACATTCCAGGTAAACATGCAATTGATTGTACCTGCGTATCCTTCATCTCAGAAGCTGATGTGTGCAGCAGCTGTTCTGCAGACACCTGAGAAACACTCGCGTTTTTAGGCATCACTTCTGCTAGATCGCTCCAGGAGATGCTGGGAACCAGATTAATATGTGACTAATGTCACCAAATGTATATATATATATTAATAGTTTTTGTTCTTTCTCAACGAGGAAGCTATTATTGGCCTGTTCTCCAACTTCATACATAAAAACATGATGTCACAAATCATCATCATCTTTTCAGGATATGAATTCCTCAAGGACATTTACATGCTTTCTTTTTTTAGCACATCTATTATTACATATGTCGTTAGGTCTCTCACAAGGTGATCAGAAATAATCACAGGGGTCGGTTACCATGATTTTGCACAATGAATAATTGATCATTAAAAATAATCATAAACATTAATCATCAAAAACTGGATATGTGTAGAGATATTAGCATTCAATTCTATTTCTAAAAACACATTGTGCTCTCATGACCTTGAGCAGAAGGCTAGCAATGGCTAAATAAACTAAATAAAAAGGCATAGTTATATCCTAGCATTTTAAATACTCAGCGTGAGATTGTACAATGCAGGCCTAATTTCTAGACAGAATGTTTAAAATCCTTTTTCAATCACAGCTCTTATAAATAGTCCATTTAGGTTACATTCCAGGTAAACATGCAATTGATTGTACCTGCGTATCCTTCATCTCAGAAGCTGATGTGTGCAGCAGCTGTTCTGCAGACACCTGAGAAACACTCGCGTTTTTAGGCATCACTTCTGCTAGATCGCTCCAGGAGATGCTGGGAACCAGATTAATATGTGACTAATGTCACCAAATGCTATTCTGCAGGGTTTTTAAATCTGGATTGAGGTTACTACACTAGGAGGCACCAGCCATCAACGCTGCTTCTCTTTATAGTGAGGCAGATTTTTATGAATGAAATTTGTGAGACTGTACCACTGATCCGGAGGGGAGACAGTTAAGCACGAGCCAAATATATATACGGCATTTCACAGATATGCCTGACTCAAAACAATTCTCGCTTTGATTCAACGTTTTAGGCATTCAAATAAAGCGTCCAATGCGTAAACCGAGGTTATTTTCTTTCATTTTGACGCTGCAGCTTTCACATGAATGAACAAGATACGTCATTTTACGTGCCTTGTTTGCAGCCTGTCTTTTGCATTCCTGTGTGAGGTTGCGATTTATGCATATTATAGAGATTTATATTTTAAAGATGGTTCATCTGCAAGCGCGTGATTGCCTCACGAGGCATAATTGAGAGAAATAAACAACAAAACATACACACTGCATTTGACATCATCAGTGTAAGAAAGTGTTATTCAAAGAGTATGTATGCCAAAGGATGAGAATTAAACAATGAAATAATTGTTGTGATACTTCAACCGCGCCCTTTCTATTAAAAACTGCGATTTTTCGTGTCCCTTGTCAATTACAATGATGGATCTCCCACTCAGAGAGCTCCAGCAACAGCCCTGTCGCTAATGTGGGCAGCCAATCAGAGAGCAGCGTGTCTTGACCATATAAGGCACATCCGGTGTGGAGCCGCTAGCTGCAGCGATACTGCGGCACAGCCTATTTTTATCATATCACACTTAATTCAATGACATTCTTATGACGACATCTTCGCCAAGTAGCCAAAATTATCTAAGTATGTGTTTTAAGCTTTTTTTTTCTTTTTCAAATAAAGTTGTCGATTTCATAACATTATTCTGTCTATCATGTTAAGGATATGCACAAAAAAACCCAAAGGCTTTCTATGTGTTAATTCGCACTCGGACTGGAAGAAAACGCCGCGTTAGGTCTCTCACAAGGTGATCAGAAATAATCACAGGGGTCGGTTACCATGATTTTGCACAATGAATAATTGATCATTAAAAATAATCATAAACATTAATCATCAAAAACTGGATATGTGTAGAGATATTAGCATTCAATTCTATTTCTAAAAACACATTGTGCTCTCATGACCTTGAGCAGAAGGCTAGCAATGGCTAAATAAACTAAATAAAAAGGCATAGTTATATCCTAATACTCAGCATACTCAGCGTGAGATTGTACAATGCAGGCCTAATTTCTAGACAGAATGTTTAAAATCCTTTTTTTTTTTTTTTTTTTAATCACATTCTGAAAAAAGAAAAGGCATCAATGCAATACGAGCAGTTGCATTGAACAATTAATGTCAGAAACTAATAAGTCCAGTATTTCTCAGACACATATTCCTGTTCACATTCTTAAAGAAAAAAGGATGACAGTGACATTTAAGTTAATGTTGCTATTTTTAGCTTTCCTAGAGTGGACACAATCATTGCATTATGTTTATTTACTGTCAATATTGCTAACAGACTTTTCGTTGTTAAAAGGCGAAACTTCCGAGTACATTTGCAGAGGCGCGGGTTGCAGTGACGTCAGTGGGAGGGGCGTCGCTTAGACAACGCGGAAGATCAAACAAAACAGAACACAGAAGTAGAACAGTAAAATGTGACATCACATGGGAACGCTGATAGAGCTGTTTTCGTTTGTTAATCAATAACAAAACCATCGGCTTCGGTCATGTTTACCCGTAGCTAATGGCGGGAAATTAATGTCCAAAATATGTCCAAATAGACATTGGTCACGTTGCTTAAAAATGTATGTAGGCCTGTGTGTGTGTATATATATATATATTATACACACACACACACATATGATGTATATGCATACACACACGTTTTAATTTATATTTGATGTATTTGTTATATTTGATGTATATTTGGTCCAGTGACGCAATACTCAAACGAACTCAGCATTTTATTACAAAGGAATCTCATTTAACGCGCGAAGGCAGTTCAAACAGGAATTCTTCGTGTTTGTTGTATGTTGCTCTTCAGACACGCCTTTCAGTACTCAGAGGCACGAACACAGCCCGAGGCCATTAATGTTCTGTGCTTCGCAGAAAGTATGAAATCTAAGAACATTAAGTGTCAGGTAAACATAGCTTGAACTTGAACTGTAATTAAAAAGCATTTGAAGTTTGAATTAAATAGTTTTGCATTAAAATTATACGAATTTAATGTAATTACACTAACTGCATTTATAGTAATGCGGTGACATTAGAACTGATAACATAATTGAATACTGCTGTAGTTTATAAGTTGTTTATGAAAACAATGAAGTATTCTCGAAGTATCTGTACTTAATGCTTTACACTGCACAGAGTGTTTCCCATCAGCACTCCGCCTCTTCAGGATGTTTTCCATATAAGGTAAATGACGTCCCTTGTCAATTACAATGATGGATCTCCCACTCAGAGAGCTCCAGCAACAGCCCTGTCGCTAATGTGGGCAGCCAATCAGAGAGCAGCGTGTCTTGACCATATAAGGCACATCCGGTGTGGAGCCGCTAGCTGCAGCGATACTGCGGCACAGCCTATTTTTATCATATCACACTTAATTCAATGACATTCTTATGACGACATCTTCGCCAAGTAGCCAAAATTATCTAAGTATGTGTTTTAAGCTTTTTTTTTCTTTTTCAAATAAAGTTGTCGATTTCATAACATTATTCTGTCTATCATGTTAAGGATATGCACAAAAAAACCCAAAGGCTTTCTATGTGTTAATTCGCACTCGGACTGGAAGAAAACGCCGTTGTTCTTCTCAATAACCTGTGTGAAAATCTCTATTCATAGCTCAGATGAGGTAATCCTGTTTTCACATGAGGGCGTGTGAGTGGGGCCTCCCTTCTGTCCACCGTCCAAGTGTTTCCCGGCAGATCCGCCTCTGGTGTCTGATCTGTGATTCTCATGAAGGGAAAAGGGCCATATGCAGGGTCATTCCGCAAAACCAATACCTATTACCAAAATAAAATTATTTTAATAAAATAAAAAATATTTTTTAATAAACATAGCTTGAACTTGAACTGTAATTAAAAAGCATTTGAAGTTTGAATTAAATAGTTTTGCATTAAAATTATACGAATTTAATGTAATTACACTAACTGCATTTATAGTAATGCGGTGACATTAGAACTGATAACATAATTGAATACTGCTGTAGTTTATAAGTTGTTTATGAAAACAATGAAGTATTCTCGAAGTATCTGTACTTAATGCTTTACACTGCACAGAGTGTTTCCCATCAGCACTCCGCCTCTTCAGGATGTTTTCCATATAAGGTAAATGACGTCGTGGGATACCCTGCTAACGTCATGTATTCCACTTCGTTTTCTTTCAGAATATTCATCTACGAACGCTTTTTGCAAACATTTTGTTATGTATTAAGGTTATAAGTTTGTATGAGTAATGTATTGATTACGTATCCAGCAAAACGCGCTCACGAAGACGTGTTTTCTAATGTTTCTATGCAAACACTGGCAGCGCGTCGCACCGCCCTCCCTTTGACGTCAGTCACAGACTGCCATATAAACCCCGCGAGCGCTGTAACTCGGCAGTCAAACTTTGCATACCGACAGAGAGAAGAACAGCAGACGAACAGGGAACTAGCAGACCGCGGCTTTTGAAACCTCTTTAACTTTCTGGATATATTAGCGCTGGATAGCTCTTGCTTCTCGACACTGGACAGGATGATGTTCACTAGCCTTAACGCCGACTGTGACGCGTCTTCCCGGTGCAGCACGGCGTCGCCGAGCGGCGAGAGCGTCGCGTATTACCCGCTCAACCAGACTAAGGTATTTATGACAATTATCATTATTCATTTAGAATTATTCAGCATAAGTGATTATTTATTTTGTAGTTTATTTATAGTTTATGTATAGTGTTCAAAGTATGAGTAATAATGTTTTTTTTAATGTATTACTAGACTATATTATATATAACATAGGCCTACTATATACAGTATATATTTTTTAAATATACATTTTTAATAATATACAATACCTGCCATATATTAAATTATTTCTTATTTGCATTTTAGGAGTTCACAGACCTGAGTGTCTCAAGTGCCTCTTTCGTGCCAACCGTAACCGCGATCTCTTCATGCCCGGACCTGCAGTGGATGGTTCAGCCCATGAGTTCATCTGTTGCGCCCTCCAACGGCGGAGCTCGATCTTACAACCCAGACCCTTACCCCAAAATGAGGGTCACAGGAACTAAATCCCCCAACTCCAACAAGAGAGTCAGAGTTGAGCAGGTAAACAATGCAATTGAGTTTTTTTTTTTTTACGACTGGTCAGCCAGTGCACCTACTGTATCTGTTTATTAGTTCACACAGTTCAGAAAGTAAAATTGCCCTGTTATTGCTTCCACAGATTTCTTCAGAGGAGGAAGAGAAGAAAAGAGTCCGTCGTGAGCGAAATAAGATGGCTGCCGCAAAATGCCGCAACCGAAGACGAGAGCTCACCGATACGCTGCAATCTGTAAGTATTTTGCAGATCTCTGTGAAAACGCTTCATATAGCATAGTATGAAAGCTAATGTTTAGTGTCTATCAATCTGACGGTATTTGTTTTTTCTAAAACAGGAAACTGACCAACTTGAGGACGAGAAATCCGTCCTTCAAAATGACATCGCCAACCTGCTCAAAGAGAAAGAGAGGTTAGAGTTCATTCTCGCCGCACACAAACCCACCTGCAAGATCCCCGCCGAGACGTCCGCCAGCTCTGTCTCCCCCATCCCCGCCGCTTCGGCCCCTGAGATCCACAGCATCACTACCTCCGTGGTCTCCACACCAAACGCACCGGTTATGACCTCTTCCAGCAGCTCGCTGTACTCCAGCATGGCCTCCACCGACAGCTTCAGCTCCACGGTGAAGATCTCAGACCTGGAGCCCACCCTGGAGGAGTCTCTGGAGCTCTTGGCCAAAGTCGAGCTGGAAACGGCTCGCTCGGTCCCCGACGTGGACCTGTCTAGCTCTCTGTATGCTCAAGACTGGGAGCCGCTCTACACGTCTGCTAACAACGACCTGGAGCCCCTTTGCACGCCCGTCGTCACCTGCACCCCGGCCTGCACCACCTATACGTCTTCCTTTATGTTCACCTACCCAGAAAACGACGTCTTCCCCACTTGTGGGCCTGTGCACCGGCGGGGCAGCAGCAGCAATGACCAATCATCCAACTCCTTGAATTCCTCAACCCTCCTCACTCTTTGAGAATTCACTACAGACACTAAGAATTTCTATTTCGGACACACAACTTGAAATAAAATGGTATTGCAGGGCTATGGAACTGACTATATCAAGCAATCGTTATTGCTTCCTATATTTATCTGAACCATACATGCCTGCCAAATGTAGCAAGATAAGCATGGATTAACTGATTTTGCATTAATGATCTAGTTAATATTGTTAAACTAATAATAAAGTTGTTGTTTTTTTTTGTTTACAGGTGCTAGATTTGAGTTGTTGTATTAGTGTGTTCTGAGCAATAGAAAACTGATATGTTTTGCCTTTATGGTTGATTTCTGAATGTGTAAATTTTATTTACTCGAATGTGTGCTGCCTAACCATTGCATTAAATGGTCTAACGTCCAAGTATGAAGTTTTCTGTGAAAACGTAGTCCGTTTAATTTATGGGATTTTTATTTTTGTACTGAAATGTGAACTTGCGAATTGTTTGCAAAACTAGAAATAATAAATATTAAATGTATCAAAAATGATTTGTTTTTGTTCATGTGAGCTCATTGTTTGTTGCTTTATTAGCAAGATTTACTGACGGGACTTAACATGCCTCAAGTACATTATCAATCATTGATTTTTCTGGATTTTTATTAAGCAAGGATGCATTGATCAGACGTGACACTAAAAACATTTATAACTTATAACAAATTATATTTCAAAATATTCAAACGCAAAACAGTTATTTTAGATAGTAATATATCATAATTGTACAGTTTTCAAACTGAAGTTTTGATCAAATAAATGCTGTCTCGGTGAGACTTCTTTAAAAAAAAAAAAAAAAAAAACGCACCGACTTGGTAGTAACTAGTAAGTTCAGGTAGACTAGCAAGTTTCACAATCTTTCCATGGTTATGTTTTGGCCTGAGAATGAACTATATGATTCAAACCACACCTTAAGGATGGATGATGCATAAAGATTTCCTATTAATGTTTAAACTATGATCCTTTGTGTTTTTTGGGTGATCACATGTACTGATAAACACCAAATCGTGGATCTGAATAAATCATAAATGTGTCAAGATTCATCTAAACCAATAACCAGAGCCCTTGCGATTAGTTTGCATTATTTTATCTAGAATATATTGCTGCCCTAAGAAATTACAGCGGAAATGATGTTGTTCATGTGCGTAAGAGACTGTGACGCAATCACGCCATAACGTTTGGGTCACTTCCTTCCCGTTTCACCCTTATCGCGGTTGCACACTTAACAATAAGGGACCTCAAGAACGTGAGGATCTTCTTCCTTTTTAATGCTGATTTACTGTTAAATTCAGTCAGTGGCTATTAAAATGATTTTAAAAAATGAGGAAAAGAAAGATACTGACAGAACAAAATGAAATTCTTATGCAAGACTGAATAAAATGTTAAGCATTGCATTTATAAAGGTAAAGCTCAAAACTACTGCTTTGTATCTCCAACAGCAGACACAGCCAGTCAGTGAGATAGTGGCCCTGACGTGAAATCACGTAGTATGTAATAATTCCCTGTCTATTAATACAATTGGCAGACCCCAGAGAGAGGCAGAGACAGAAATAGCAGGTGCACTGCCTTCACCATCAGCATCAACAGCAGTAAAATTAGCACACGGTGACGCCAATCTGCGTCGATGCTGCAGCCCAGGGGAGGAAACAGACAGGCAACGTATGCTGGAGAGCAGAGGAAAAAAAGCTGGAGAAAAGGCAGAGAGAATCCAGGCTAAAGATAAGACCATAATGCACTGCTCCCTCACTGATAGAGACACACAGTTGGATTGCCACCATTTTCTACATCATCTGGTGGATAATTACCAAACTAAGGCACGAGAAGAGTGCCTGATTATTTAGACAAAGACACATTTATAAAGGCTGTTATAGGGTCACTACTGGATATTGATAGTAGGCAGACCGGACAACCTTTCACCCAGAGATCATATACAGTAATAAATATGAGAAGCTGTCTGTATAATCACATGATGCCAAACATGATCTAAAGTCCACAAAGCCTTCACTGTAAAAAAAGAATCCTTTCATTTTTACAGAAAAAAGACCTGGCAGCTGTTGATGCCAGAAAATACATTTAAAAAAAAAAATCATATTTACAGCACAATCTGTACATTTTACAGTTTAAAATTGTTATATGTTTTTTTTTCTACTGAAAACATTCGGGCTTCATTCAATCATCCCATGTAACATCCTATGCACTCAAATGATTGAAATTAATAAATGAACACACATTTAAAGTGAGAAATATATACACACACATTTAAAATATAATATACGTAACAAATTAACAAAGAAGTTTTAAGTGAAATAGATAAAGAAAGTTCTATTTTTATGGCAAGAACAGGGTGAAATCAAGTATATTATCATTTATAATTTATGTAATTCGTGACCTCGGGGAAGGGGAAAAAAAAAAAATCATATTTACAGCACAATCTGTACATTTTACAGTTTAAAATTGTAATTTACATAACATAATTACATTTTAAACCGGTAAATCAAGGCCACACTGCTAATAAAATCTGTTTTGTACCTTTAATATGAACTGACAACCACCATAATAACAAAAGAGAAAGCACAATGAAAAATCAAAGTTCATCACAAGTAGCCTTTCCACAAGCCGAGGTAAATACTAATATATAGAAAGTGCACAGTGTCACTAACACAACAAAATTGCAAAACACCATCATGGTAACACACATGAAACTAAAATAAAGAATAAACTTTGAGTAAACAACATATGTTGTAACATAAAACCCTAATGTAAGAAAACACAATTATTTAAATACCATCAAATGCAAAGTGTCACTCAGGGAATTCTGGGAATGTCAGTTTACGGGTCAGTTTACATTTAACTATATTGTACTGTAAAATTACATGAAATGTAAATTTGCATCTATTATGAATGTCTGTTTACAGTTTTGACTCTTTTTTTTAATTTCCAAAAATGGTACACATATATATATATAATTAATCTAGCATATATACATGAAATGTAAATTTGCATCTATTATGAATGTCTGCTTACTGTAAATCATAAGATGACTTTGGCTGCCCACTGCTCCGGGTGTGTGTTCACTGCTGTGTGTGTGTGCGCACTTTGGATGGGATAAATGCAGAGCACTAATTCCTAGTATGGGTCACCATACTTGGCCACATGTCACTTCACTTCACTATATCTTTTCTAAAGCTTTAAAGGAGACAAATGTGAGGGATCCGGTGTCTCTAAGGAGAAAAATCTGAGCAGTGTGGATGATGATGATGAGGTCTTTTCTAAAACTTTAAAGGAGACAAATATGAGAGTGTTAGAGTTTTTGTCTCAAGAGACAAGTTTGAGAAGCAGGAGACTCAAACAAAAATCTGCATTCGATCTTAAAGTAACCATTTCTGTCTAGGAGAAATATTTGAGATCTCACTTTTGATTTTTCTTTCCTCTGGGGTCTCAATAAGAAAATAAATACACTTACACACTGCTTTTAACTTCAGCTGATTGACTGCTTCTCTTAAAGAGTATTTCAGAGTTTGTGTGCCCATATAATCTTAGCGTAAGTGGTAAACAGATTTGGCTTGCTGTCTGTTATTGAGGGGCTTAGAGAGGATATTCTACTCGAGCTCCGATTGCCCCTCTATAACAGGCAAAACTGTACAAAAAAGGAGGAGAAGGGGAGGAGGAGGGATGCCGAAAGAACTAACAACAGGAAGAGGCAAGATGCTGGTTTTATAATTGGAATATTAGATGGGCGTACTCCTCCCGAAATTACGTTTAATAACTTCACTTCTTTACACTGTTCGAGTCTTTTGCTGGCTTTTGAACACACTTTGTTTATCACAAAAAAGGGCCAAGCAAGTGCACGAAACTGACATGGGTCATGATACAGCACGAGACCAAACGCAACTCCAGCACATCTCAACACAGATATATGCTAAAATTGTTGGATGTGGCGCCCTACCTAAAAAAATTTTCCACTGATTTTGAAATTGATGTGAGAATGGTGCTTTATCGGAAAAAAGACGGAATGTTAGAATTAGACAGCCTTGCGTTGTGTAGTAGACAGTAGCTTATAGTGAAAATTACTCCAAAGCACCACCTAGTGTCCAACCTACTCTAAATCTTATAACCTGTTTAAAAGTGAACAAGGGCTCTACAACATGACAGAACTCTTATTTAGATAGTTTCCATATACTTGTCTAGATAAACTTTGAATAAAGAGAGATTTAGAGCAAGTAAATTTTGTTTATGTGAAATTTAGCTAGCAGCAGGATTAATTAAGCAATTAATTAAGCAAATTAATTAATATTTTTCTACACTCTAAAAACCGTAGGGTTGTTTACTGTACCCAATATCTGGGTTAAACATTTTGAATTGCTTGTTGGGTTATTCTTAAGGTTTAGTGGGTTATTTCTATAATAATGCTTAAAAGTTAATATGATTATGTTTAAAAGTTACATTGACTAAGTGGCTTTATTTATTTATTTATTTTTAAAGCAAAGTATAGGCCTAATTAACCATCCAGGGTATACATTTATTTTATTTATTTATTTATTTGAATGATACTTTTAAATATGAAACTAAAATGACCAGTAAAGATGGCTGCAAGCGACTGTTTTAATAAGTGAGTCGAGTCGCTGAGTCATTTATTCAATCAATTATTTCAAAATGACTGATTCATTCAATCAGGAACGAAGAAGCTGTTTTTATGGACCATGACCATGCTAACCAAACTGTTCATATAATCACTCTACATGCGTGTGTGTCCTAGGAAGACTGCATATAATTCTATAATTAATATCTAATATATAATATATTTGTTGCTTCACAGTGACAGTGCTTCAGCCCCTTTAGCCCACCCCTTAGTGCCGTCCCTGCTAATAACTAAATAACATGATTTTACTGGAGCATATTTACAGTCGGTTAGAGTTAAAATTAAAATTTTACAGTGTTGGCTTTAAAGCAAGGACCTATTAGGACCTCTGATTTTCAGAATTAAAATAATTCTCCAAACAAATGCAGGTCTGACTTTTTAATTGGTCTGTTATGACCAAATCTCCAAAGTTACCTGAGCAGGTTGATAATATTGTGTCAATGACAAGACAAAAAAAAATATAGTGCAACAAAAAATGACAATATAAATATGCTATATTTTCAGGGGTATTTCCAAGAGCTTGTAACACTCCAAAGAGAAAGGAAAAATTGAAAATCGCATCATATGACCCCTTTAATGAGGGCACTTTCTAACCAGAATACACACACTGTGTTTGTCCATATACATCAATTGAATTCATTAATGGGAAAGAAATTTAAATTTAAATATTTATGGCTGTTACCTATTAAATAAATAAATACAAAAGTAGTTGCTAATAATGCACAGATCACAATATCTTAACACTTAAAAATAAAATCTTTAGTCACAGTAGTGTCACAGACTCACAGTGCATGTTTTCAATGTTGAAATTAGTCTTTTTCCATTAAAAAACACTTAATTTAACATTCAACAACTCACACAGTGAAACCATATATCTGACAGCTACAAGCCACTATACACTCTAAAAAATGCTGGGTTAAATACAACCCAGCGCTGGGTAAAATATGGACAAACCCAGCGACTGGGTTGTTTTGACCCAGCGGTTGGGTTAAATGTTTAATCCAATCTTCTGGGTAGTTTTATTTAACTTAACTATTGTTTAAAAAATACTATATAGCTTGCTTAAAATAAACCCAAAATATGCTGTAAATTAAAAATCAGACACATAATTAATTACTAGAGGCATCAGCAATAATCATAAGGTGAACATTTATTAATACCCAATTTTAAAAAATGTTAGGCCAAGGTAGGCGACCGTCTTGAGCCCCCAAAAGCTAAGGGCCCCCAAAATCAAGCATGTGATCAGCTTAGAGACAAATAAAGCAGGAAAATCTAACCACGCCCCAAGCCACGCCCCCGGCACTTGCTATTAAAAATACATATATACTTTAGCACATTAAAATATATATCTTATAATAATACATACTATTGTCCTGTAAAAATAAAAAGCAGCATTTAATAATCATGATAATAATTAATAATATCTTCTGATTCTGATTCTGATTATAATAAAAGTATTAATAGAATTGTTGTTATTAAAGTTTGAAAACATTAATTATTAATGATCTTGCAATAAATCTCTTCTACTCATCAAGGCTGAATTTATTTGATCAGAATAAAGTAAAAACAGCAATACTGTGAATTTTTTTTTTTTTACAATAAAAAAGTTTTCTATTTGAATATATTATAACATGTTATTTATTCCTGTGATGCAAAGCTGAATTTTCAGCATCATTCCTCCAGTCTTCAGTGCCACATGATCCTTCAGAAATCATTACAATTTGATTTGATGCTCAAGAAACATTTCTGATTATTATCAATGTTGAAAACAGTTGTGCTGTATTAAAGCATTTATTAAATAGAAATCTTTTGAAACATTTTAAATGTCTACACTCACTTTTCATCGCTTTAATGTATGATGAATGAAATTAATTTATTAATTACTTTTTTAAAATCTTACCACAAATGCTTGAGTGGTATCATTGTTTCCACAAAAATGTTAAGCAGCAAAAACTGCTTTTAACATTGATAATAATAAATAGTAAATGTTTCTTGAGCAGCAAATCAGCATATAGGAATGATTTCTGAAGGATCATGTGACACTGAAAATTCTCTTTGTAATCAACAACAGAGTTGTGAATGATTGCATAAAACTTCTCGAAAAGTAAACGAATAAAAAACATTTTTGTTCATGTGCAACGTGTTTTAGAGAGGTCTGTGCTACTCCCTGCGTCTCCACGAGAGGGCGCTCTAGACTCACAGAGAATCGCAGAGTCAGTGCGCATGCGCGGAGACAAGCGCAGGCGCAGTGCGCAGCTCGACCCGGGCCTGCAGTAGTGGAGCGATCAGCTCGTCATGGCGCGGCTCCGTGTGCTCTTGCTCTCGCTCTCACTGTCGTTTGTGGTTCAGTCCGTCGTGTCGATCTCATTCTACCTGCCGGTGCGCAGCAGAAAGTGTCTACGGGAGGAGATCCATAAAGACGTGCTCGTTACCGGAGAATACGAGATCATCGAGCAGCCGAACACGAAAACCAACCTGAAGGTGACGTCACGCCACACATCTACCGGATTAACGATTTAAATCTTCGCAAAAACAGTGGTTACAGTTGTATTCAACAATTAGGCTACTTTACCTTGATTGGAGACGGAGTTTATAGTTAGCGGTTCTGTGAGCGTAAACGCAAGGCCTTATGTTAGTGCTACATGGCGCTTCCTGGTTGGACGGTGATTTAATGGTTCAGTTTAGTTCGTTTCTAATAACATTCAGCTGGTTAAATAAATCAAATGAGTTGTGTTAACGACGTTATGCCTTTATTCAGCCACATAACGCGTGTAAAGAATAAATGTGAATGTAGTTTGTATGTTTCCACCCGTATCTCATTCAGTTGTAACACGTCAGTCTTACATTCACACTCACAGACAGAGAAAGAGTGCATGGATTAAGACAGTGGTTCCCAGCCCTGGTCCTGGAGGCACCCCAACACTGCATGTTTTGCATGTCTCCTTAATCAAACACACCTGATTCAGATCATCAGCTCATTAGTAGAGACTCCAAGACCTGAGATTGGTGTGTCAGAGAAAGGAGACATGCAAAATGTGCAGTGTTGGGGTGCCTCCAGGACCAGTGTTGGGAACCACTGGATTAAGATACAACTAAACATTACTGATCAGTGTTAATTATAATATTTTTGGCCTTCCTTATAATAAACATGTAATAATCTCTTTGGCTTTTACTGAATATCAAATGTTTTGATCCCGTTAGATCACAGACTCCTCCGGACACATCCTCTATGTGAAAGAAGATGCAACCAAAGGCAAGTTTGCCTTCACCACAGAGGACTATGACATGTTTGAGGTGTGCTTCGAGAGCAAGTCACCTATGGGTGAGTGTTTGACACATCTGCAGACTTTTTAATAGCACCTTGGCTGACATATGTTCAGCTTAAAGTGATACTATGATGGGCGATAAATACGAATCTGATTCTGAATCAGCACCGATATGCTCTATGAATTCTGAATTTGTTAATTGGATTTTTACATTTTTCTTCCGATTAGGAACTGGAAGAGTTCCTGACCAACAGATCAACTTGGACATGAAGCACGGTGTTGAGGCCAAAAATTATGAAGAGGTTTGTTTGCGTTGTTTTTTCATGCTTAAAAGTTTCTCTCAGTTGCTCAAAAGTTAGCTTTTTTTTTTTTGAAGATGTCTCTTCTGCTCACCAAGGCTTTATTTATTTGATTAAAAATACACTAAAAATGGTAATATTGTGAAATATTATTACCATTTAAAACAACTCTTTTCTATTTGAATATATTTTAACATGTAATTTATTCCTGTGATCAAAGCTGAATTTTCAGCATCATTACTCCAGTCTTCAGTGTCACATGATCCTTCAGAAATCATTCTGATATACTGATTAGCTGCTCAAGAAACATTTATTATCATCACTGTTGAACATGTTTGTGCTGCTTAATGTTTTTGTAGAACACATGATACATTTTTTTCAGGTTTCTTTGATGACTAGAAAGTTCAAAAGAACATGTATTGGAATTAGAAGTCTTTTACAATATTCTAAATGTCTTTACTGTCACTTCTGATCAATTTAATGCAATTTAATTGCTCAATAAGTGAAGTAATTTCCTTAAAAACAAACCGTACCGACCTCAGACTTCAATACGGTCGCTTATATGTGACCCTGGAGCACAAAACCAGTCTTAAGTCGCTGGGGTATATTTGTAGCAATAGCCAAAAATACATTGTATGAATGCGATGTAATCTTGAATTGAAACTTTTAATGTGATTCAGTACATTCATTAAGTGAGTATCTGACACAGATGGGCAGACTTCAACAGGATAGAGTTCAGGCCAAGATCACTACTGTGTTTAAGTAGCTTCTCCAATCGTTCACAAAATCAATAGTGATTTTCCATCAGCAACTCAGCCAGACACAGACACAATATTGCACAGTTAACAAGTGATGGATAAACAATTCCTGATTGCTATCCTATAACTGTATTTGTGTAAACAGGCTGCATGCAACTGTCTACCAATCAGGCTAATTGTACTGCTGTATTCACATATGTGACCCTGGACCACAAAACCAGTCTTAAACTGGGGTATATTTGTAGCAATAGCCAAAAATACATAGTATGTGTCAAAATTATCTTTTTTCTTTTATGCCAAAAATCATTAGGATATTAAGTAAAGATCATGTTCCATGAAGATATTTTGTACATTTCATACTGTAAATATATTCAAACTTAATTTTTGATTACTAATATGCATTGCTAAGAACTTCATTTGGACAACTTTAAAGGCGATTTTCTCAATATTTAGATTTTTTTGTACCCTCAGATTCCAGATTTTCAAGTAGTTGTATCTCGGCCTAATGTTATCCGATCCTAACAAACCATACTTCAATGGAAAGCTTATTTATTCAGCTTTGAGATGGTGTATAAATCTCAATTTAAAAAAAATTTGACCCTTAAGGACGCTTTGTGGTCCAGGGTCACATATTGCATTTGGAGATTATTTACACTTACTGTTACAATCAGATTTGTAGCTGTTGGTTTGATTGGTTAGTCAGTCTGAAGTTATTCTGCGTTTGTTCAGATTGCCAAGGTCGAAAAACTGAAGCCCCTGGAAGTAGAACTCCGTCGGTTGGAAGATCTTTCAGAGTCTATTGTCAATGACTTTGCCTACATGAAGAAGAGAGAGGAGGAGATGAGAGATACTAATGGTAAGAACCAACAAAACATACCACTTTAGTTTAATTCCAGCTCCAAGCAGTTAAAAGTGTCTGCAAAATGAAGCAACATGAGCTCTAACGTTCTGTCTTGTTTTGCAGAGTCCACTAACACACGCGTGCTGTACTTCAGCATCTTCTCCATGTGCTGTCTGATCGGTCTGGCCACGTGGCAGGTCTTCTACCTGCGCCGCTTCTTCAAGGCCAAGAAGCTCATTGAGTAAACTCTGCCTGAACAATCAGGGACCCAGAACTTCTTCCTGACATCAGAATCTCCGGCCCCTGACATTTTGCTTTGCCTCTGCGATTTATTCCGGTCGCTGCGGGTGGCCTGAAGTTTATTGGGAGTGGATGTGCATCAGGGAATGCTCTGGGAAGCGATTGATGCTTGGCGGCCAAATTGTCTTTCAGTGCGTGTACATTTTTGATACAGGCTTGTTCAGTATCATTTGGAAAAATCACCCAGTTTTTCAAAAAAAAATGTTTTTTTGCTTTATTTTCTTGTATTTATACTAAATGACAGCAGAAGCCCTTATAACTGATAAAATATATGCTCCTGTGAGAGAAACTTTGTGGTCATTGAATGTGTGTGTGTGTGTGTGTGTGTGTGTGTGTGTTAATAATTACAGTAATCTGTTCCGCTTATTATTTGGAAAGCTAGAATGATTGTTTCTCATGAACAGTGATGTGTTTAGCTGTCTATATTATTTCTGTAAAGACTTATGTTTGGTAATGCAAAGCCATTTTATCAAAATGAAGTCCCACTCACTGCAAGTGAAGAGAGAGCGATCGCACATCAGAGCTTCAAGCTGTCATGTATCATTCTGACTTTGAGAAATGTACTAATTTTTAAGCGGTTTTATTTTGTGGGGCAGAATCTCTTTTTAGTTTGCTTATTATGGGAAAGTGTGAGTTCATCTGTGATAAAATCTTTATTTGTTGATTGTTAGTTGTTAGTTTCTCCACAGACTGAATAAATGTTCAATCCAACAGAACTCTTGCAGTGGGCCTGAGGTTAAAGGTGCATAAATGCCATCACTGCTCCATCAATTCTGGGTTGATTTGTTGCAGGATCTTCCTGTATTTGACAGATCAAACTAGACTGTCATTTTTCATTTTCTCTTCTTTTCAAATGCTTTTATGGAATAGTGGTTACACATGTCCTGGGTTTGGATCAGATTTATTATTATTATTTGCTGCCAGTGGTTTAATTTTTTGTTCCAGTGTTCACTCAATTTCAACGGCAATGTTTTTGATTCTAATTAATTTTGGTGAAAGTGGATTTCGGAAATATAATTGGCTTGTCATTCAATAAAGATTGTTAGTAAAGTATTGTGAGTGTTGGTCCGTTACAGCAGCACATGAGAGTTTAGTCATGGTCATCTGGATGAGAATCTGAACATCTTAAATGAAAATATTTACATGTTTTGAACAAAGACATTAAAATACACCAAATAATAAAACAACTATTAAACTATTAAAAATAATAAATTCTACCTAATATTCTATATAATAATAATAGTCCAGCATGCTTTATTTAGCCACATAACATTAAAATCATAACAGTGCATTCTGCAATATATGTAAATTTATTTTATTCTTTATATACTATGTGTGTGTATTTATATATATATAGGGATGCATTAAGTTGATAGTAAATACCTTTACATTGTTACAAATACATAAATGCTGTCAAATAAATTCTGTTCCTTTGAACTTTCTATTATCAAAGAATCATGAAAAAAATTTATCAGCTTCAACAAATATTAAGCAGCACAACTGTTTTCAACATTGATAATAATAAACGTTTCTTGAGCCTATTAGAATGATTTCTGAAGGATCATGTGACACTGAAGACTGGAGTAATGATGCTGAAAATTCAGCTTTGATCACAGCAATAAATTACATTTGAAAATATATTAAAATAGAAATCAGTTATTTTCAATTGTAATAATATTTCACAACATGACTGTTTTTTTGACACTCTGAGGGTGAGCAGAAGAGACGACTTCTTTTTGAAACATTAAAAAATCTTACCAACCATGAACTTTAAGTATGATAACAATCAAGAACCAGCATGTTTTCTATAGCCATATATTAAAATGCTAAATAATATACAGTGCATTATGCAAAATATTTTAATAGGCTACTTCGTGGGTTTTACATGCAGCAATCTGTTTTGTATAATCTATTCAATAGCATTACAGAAAATACTTGAGCGAGTGTTGATATGGATGGACGGTTGGTGGGGCTGTTACAACACAGTCCTGATCGCCGTTAAACAACAGAAGAAGAGCAGGATTGATGACCCGGAGGAGGTTTCTGTCTGGTTCCGTAAGTGTTCAAGCTGTCAGGAGAAATTCGTTCAGAATCAGCGCTTTACTGAGACATTAGTGAAAATGCCCGGCGCGGATAAAGAGACCGATCTGTCCGAGCGAATCGAGTCGTTTCTGTCCGAGCTGAAGCGCTGCGGCAGCGGGGCAGGATCCCTCCGGGGCTCCGCGGAAACTGCCCGAGAAACGACCGCTTTACTCCGCAGAATCACCGCGCAGGCCCGCTGGGGCAACGCCGGTGAGTAAGCACTCGAGATCGGATCAAAACCCGAGCGCTGTCCGCTGGTCAGTCTTGCTCGATACACGACTTTACTTACATCATTCTCTGCCTGACTGTTTCGTGGTGCATGTGCCTGTGGTTTACAGCAGAGCTTTTCAGTCTTTCATATTTTATATTCCAAACATGATCATCCTCATGTGAGGGACCCCATGCTAAAATTTAAACGGCGGTTATATATTTGCTTGTAAAAAAATCCAGCTTATACGGTGAAAAATAAATGTTATAAATATGTCCAAAATATTATTCTATTATTTTGCTATTAAGTAACATTGTTTTTTCTACTTACTATAGTACTGTACTGTTGTATTTTATTGTTTATTTGTTCATTTTACTACATTTTTATTTTAAATATTTATTGTAATATATTTATTGTAATCAGTCATTTTAATGGTTGTAATCAACTATTTTTATTATTTATTTCAATCCCAGTTTGACACCCTCTGGGTTACAGGATCTTGAAGTTTCTGGTGTGTGTGGTTTTTTTTTTCAGGTGATCTGATGGAAATCATACGGAAGGAAGGCAGGCGGATGACAGCAGCACAGCCGTCTGAGACCACCGTCGGTAACATGGTGCGCAGGGTGCTGAAGATCATTCGAGAAGAATATGCGAGGTGAGACACTCATCCAGGATCCGAATTCGCCCTTATAATTTCATTCCCTCTTCTCTTCCACTAATACATTAAACATAAATGAGTGAATGAAAACTGTATTATCCAAGAAGTTGAAATTTTATATGCATTATTTTTGTCACACAGGCTAACATGTTCTTTAAATATCACTCAGACAAACGAAGAAACATGGCAGCCAATCAAATTTGAGCATTTTCACAGCGTGAATGACAGATGAGGTCTATAAAAGTAATGTTGTCCACCAGAGGGGGCCACTGAATAAGCTTTTCATTCAAATCAATTTGAATGCCTGAGTATTTCCTGATTTCCTTTTTGAAGTCAGTGGACTCTTTTGGAACTATCACAGTATTTTTCTAAGCGGTTTCATCAAACCCTAAATCACATTATCAGTGGAAACTCCAGACCGTTGCCTTTGTAGTAAAAACATAACATTTAGAAAGATACATGGCGGGTGTATCACCTATTTGGTTATTTGAGCTATTGGTGCTTGTACCCCGTTTTTTATACTAGTTGTCGGGTCTGATTTAGAAGGAAACTACATATTTGCATAATTTGTCCCTGCGTATTTATATTAAAATAGGGTGCCTGCTTGAAGTCACAACAGTTGAACCTTGAACCGAAAAGAGCTGGCAAGCAAAAAGAGAAAGCAACATTAACCATAATAAAACACGAATCAACATATAGTTTGTATAGCATCACATCTGCTGTGCCTTAACTAGGCTTACAAAACAATGTTTATGTTGGTTTACCATGACTATCTCTAAATTATTTACTACTTTTGTCTATTTTTCCTAGAAATAGTCTTTCCGAGTTATAATTTCCATCGTTATCTGATATGAATAGCAATGGGTATTTTTTAACGTCTTGAGTAGCCAAACTTCTGTAATGTTAAATTAAAACAACTGATTTCAACAAGTCAAAACAACAGCGGCATATAAGCTACCTGCTTATAAGATCTATGTTTTGGATAGCCATCTTTCTTTCATTATTGGTCGAGTTTTGATGTTGTTAGTGACATTTGCACTGATAAAGCGTGAGCCCAGCGCCATCAGATTCATGCGCGCAGAATATCGGAGCCGAAGCACAACTCGCGTAACAGGCAAAAACAATGTTCCTCCGCAAATAACGCGCAGTTTCATGCTTCAACCGCTAGAGGGCCAAAAGTTACGCAGTGTAACTTTAAGGTTTTAATATCAGCATGCTGGTTTTGGAACATGATAGTGAGTAAATAATGACAGATTTTTCATTTTGAGGTGAACTATCTGAATCATCTGGATATCCTGTGTCTCTCCTCAGGTCCAGAGGCAGCACTGAAGAAGCGGATCAGCAGGAGTCTCTGCACAAGCTGCTGACGTCTGGAGGATCCAGCGAGGACAACTTCAGACAGCACTTCGCTCATCTCAAAGCCAACGTCATTGAAGCCATCAACGAACTGCTGACAGAACTGGGTGAGAATCCATAGACGCCAGATCATCAGAAGCTTTTGCATTTTTAAATTATTCTTGTAAAGCTAAATATGCCTGTTATTTTTAGAGGGCACCACAGACAACATCTCCATGCAGGCGCTGGAACACATCCACTCCAACGAGGTCATCATGACCATCGGCCGCTCCAGAACAGTGGAAGCTTTCCTGAAAGACGCAGCGCGGAAACGCAAATTTCACGTCATGGTTGCAGAGTGTGCACCCTTCTGTCAAGTGAGTAAATATTTGCATCCATTGCATTTTACTAAAGCGGCTCTCGAAAACACTTCTTTCTCATCACTAGCAAATAGTTAATAACAAAGGCATGTTTACCCATTATGTAATATGATTAAACATTAAATAATGTGTTAATAATAACATTAGATAACGTTTTTACATATTATTATAATTATTAATAATACATAATGATAAGTTAATAATAATGATACATTAAAATGCCTATTTAATTATTAATAATTAATATTTAACTTTAATAGATATTTAAAATTATACTGTAATAAAAAATAAAATTGACCAACATTTTTTAATCATTATTAATGAACACATATTAGTTTACAATTTAATTTTTATAAATAATATTTAAATAATATTAAATAGTATTATCTAAATAATAATTTCTATTTTATGTCTATTTATATCAAAAGTTTTATATGAATGTTTTAAGAGTTTAACTTCATATTGGTCTTTAAGCAAGTGTATTTAGTGCTGTTGTAAATTTTGAGGTCCTTCAAAGTAACTTGACTAAACTAAAACTTTTTTTTTGTCCTTTTTTGTCCATCAGGGGCATGAAATGGCCACAAGTCTTTCCAAAGAGGACATCGAGACAACAGTCATCCCAGACGCGGCCATTTTCGCTGTAATGTCAAGAGTCAATAAGGTGAAACAAAGGATTGATGTGTGACGCACCAATGGAAGAATCCAGATAGATTAACTATCCAAAATCACACTAGAAATGTTTTATGATTTTAAAACATCGTTTTTGTTTCATGTTAAGTCATTCAAAGACTCGAGTTTCTTTATGAACTATCTTGAAGGTGAAAAATACCTGACTGAATCACTTGCATGTGTCGTTCAGGTGATCATCGGCACACAGACGGTTCTGGCTAACGGGGGTCTGCGGGCGGTTAATGGCACTCACACACTGGCTCTGGCTGCCAAACATCATTCGACTCCCCTCATCGTCTGCGCTCCCATGTTCAAGCTCTCGCCGCAGGTATCCGACACCCCCGTACAATCACACTTACACGATTTAGTAAAATTGACGTCAGTAGATAAGATCTTGTAAATGCTGCTTTTGAGGTTTAACTTGCATCTTTGTTGTAGTTTCCTAATGAGGAGGACACGTTTCATAAATTTGTTTCACCACATGAAGTGCTTCCCTTTACTGAAGGTAATGTCATTCAGCAACATTTTACTCCTTTTATGAAGTAATTTACAACTTTACACTTATACAATTTAAGGTTAAAGTTAAAAAACCCTCAAGAAATAACACACTCAAAACAGAAATAGTCAACAAAAAATTTAGAAAACAAAAACAGATTTGGATAATTGTAGCATTACATCACTTGCTCACCAATGGATCCTCTGCAGTGAATGGGTGCCGTCAGAATGAGAGTCCAAACAGCTGATAAAAACATAGTAATCCACACCACTCCAGTCCATCAGTTAATGTCTTGTAAAATATTCTCATCTTAAAGATGGATTTCTTTCTTACCAACCTCCAAATTTTCACTTCAGAAGATGTTAATCGAGTCTCTCATTCTGACGGCACCCATTCATATCTGTTCTGATGAAGAAACAAACTCATCTACATTGTTTATGGACAATCAGTGTAATTCTGCTTTACAAGAACTAGTTTTACTTTTCTTTTGTATCAGTAGTCAAGTCGTTCTGTTAAGATGGTGAGCAACATTTGTCATGAAATTTCTGTTTTCTGCTTCCAGGTGAGATCTTGTCTAAGGTCAACGCTCACTCTGTTAAGATGGTGAGCAACATTTGTCATGAAATTTCTGTTTTCTTCTTCCAGGTGAGATCTTGTCTAAGGTCAACGCTCACGGTCCGGTATTCGACTACGTTCCTCCAGAACTCATCACTCTGTTCATCTCAAACATCGGTGGAAACGCTCCGTCGTACATTTACCGTTTGATGAGTGAACTTTACCACCCTGAAGATCATGAACTCTAGACTGGAAAATAAAGAATCTCTGACTCGCATGTTTGTCTCACACTTTGGCTTTCAAAACTGCTGGGATTGCGAATCGAGTGAATATTTAAGCTACTGATCCATATTTACAGAGTCAAGACAACATTCGTGTGTGTGTGTGTGTATTGTTGACATTTAATACACCAAATATATTCTGTAAACAGCTTACAGAAACTTGCAATTTATAAAACTCATTTTACCACCCTGAAGATCATGAACTCTAGACTGGAAAATAAAGAATCTCTGACTCGCATGTTTGTCTCACACTTTGGCTTTCAAAACTGCTGGGATTGTGAATCGAGTGAATATTTAAGCTACTGATCCATATTTACAGAGTCAAGACAACATTCGTGTGTGTGTGTGTGTGTATTGTTGACATTTAATACACCAAATATATTCTGTAAACAGCTTACAGAAACTTGCAATTTATAAAAATTTGTTTTAAAAAGAAGTCAAAAAACTTAAGCACAACAAAAATGATCAGAATGACAGAAGAGACAAAGCTCCACATGAACCGCAGAAACGCCGCAGCTCAGCCGTGATCATTCACTTGAGTGTTTCTCAACTGTGGGAAAAGAAACACAATTGCTCTTTACTCAAGATTGATTCACAGGTACATTTCAAAGGCTTCGCTGCAGTCGCCTGAGAGTTTGTGCTACCTGTTCTGCGTTTTGGTCCATTTCAGAGCACTTCTGGGCGGCACTGCCACAGCTGGATGGTAGAAAGTACAGCCCGCTCGCTTACACTGCGCCGCAAATCTACACGGCTGCATAAAACAAACAAATGAGGGACTTGAAGCATATGAACAAAAATGTATTTAGCAACTTTTTTAAAAAAGTTAAAATGCATAAAAATATAGAGATTAGGTTCATAAAACCAACATTTGGAATAACATGCACAATAAGAACGGTAGCATGAGAGGATTTTATGTTGACATACATCAGACTTTTTACTTTGGGTTTTTATCTGACATTTTTAAAGAAGTTGGAGTTTTTAAACTTAATAAACATAATAATAATAAAAACAAATGAATCCCTCAAAGTGAAACAGGCTGATGTAATACTTTAGGGTGGTAGAACGGACAGTCCAGCTTTTTACACTCTGGGAAGAAATGGCACACGCTGCTGGCTGGAGCTGGTTCTGCAGGGTCAGAGGTCACAGGTCAAATGTCAGCAGCCATTTATAACACATTCCAATGTATTTCATCTTGGTCTTACACACCAGCTCTTGTCGGGTTGCTGCTGAGTTTGCGGCTGACGTGTGTGAATGGACAGTCCGCTTTGGTGCACTTGGCATCAAACTTACAGTTTGGATGAATGAACAGACACTTGTTGCCAAATTTACAGTTGGGAAATATTCTGCAACAGAACCAAAAACAACAACATATTTACATAATATGCATCACTATGAACGACATGTCTCAAATTATTAATTTATTATGAATTACTCATTTCCAGCACCACTGATTATATCAGGAGGGGAAAAAAAACTAAAAAGTTCTAAGTTAACGAAAAAGAAAAACGGAGTAAAATAATAATAAAACAGACTAGTCAGTTGTTGACTTGTTATAAGATACAAAAAAGGAAAAATAAAATAAAATCAAGTTGTAAGTTACAAAAAGGAAAAATAAATAATAATTAGAATAGAAAAAAGTTAGGATAAATAAATAATAAAATGAATATAAATAATATAAGAAATAATAAAAGTAAAAATACTAGTTGGTTGACTAGTCCACCATGCTGTGAGTTACGTGGGGTTTATATTGTGAGTTTGTTCAGTCATGAGGGGATAATATATGTTCTCACTTGCACTGTGTGTTGGGGTGATGGTACAGACACTCGTCTCCACTCTTGCACGCAGGCCAAAACCTGCAGCGTTCTGGAAGTTTCTGTTGTTTAGCCTGAACCGGCTCTACATCCATGTCCTCCACCTCATTTAACTCTCTATCTGCAGGAGAAAGACAGAGAATGAGGGTGAGCAGAGAAAAAAATTGAGAGGAATGTTGACTACAGCTAGAATAAATGATGAGTCACATGACTACAATTACAAGACCGAACCGGGTTTAGTACAAAATAAGCTGGCATAACATCCATTACCATTTTATAGAAAATAACTGTATTGTTATATATACTGTTATCATGGTACAAGTTACAAGACCTCTAAAACATGAGTATGTTCGTCTTACTGCCAGTGTTTAGAAAGTCAGTGCCGAGTCTGAGGTGGACGGCAGGTTTGGGTCCATTATTTTCTGGAAAGTCAGGGGTCGTATTGAACTCGTCCTCAGGTTCCATCTCCTGATCTGTGCGGTTTGCTAACGGACTGGGAACTCCATCTAATGTCACGATGAACTTTGGACTCGCTGCTTCCACGAGCTCCCCTCTCTCTCTGCAGAGGAACAGAAGGAGATGTGAGCATGACACACTGAAGCAGGGTTTCTGCAGACTTGAACAAGTTAAATTTAAGACTTTTTAAGACCTTTTTAATACCACCTTATATGAAATTTAAGACCTAAACCTGTAATAGAAATACACATTTTATTACATACATGTAATATTTAATGTGTATAAATTAAAAAGAAAACAAAATATCAAT
>NW_015656152.1:150940-161556 GCF_001515625.1 Sinocyclocheilus rhinocerous | reverse complement strand
ACAAACAGAGTGAGCTTCAGCGCGAGCTTGTATTCTGTATTCTGCTAACTTACTGCAATTCTCTCTGATGACGCAGTAGCTTACCGCGGGGAAGAAAAAATCTTCGGTCTGTCCAATGATTGTAGAGTCATTAGGTCCGTCAGACTTGAGATATTTTAGCAGTAATGAGACCAAAAATAATTAAGACCCATCGAATCCGAATTTAAGACATTTTAAGACTTTTTAAGGACCCGCGGACACCCTGTGAAGACTGGAGTAATGATGCTGAAAATTCAGCACTGCATCACAAGAATAAATTACATTTTAAAATATATTCAAATAGAAAACGGTTATTTTAAATAGTAATAATATTTCACAATATTACTGTTTCTACTGTATTTTTTTTATCAAATTAATGCAGCCTTGGTGAGCATAAGACTTTTTTCAAACATATTTAAACAATCTTACCGATCCCAAACTTTTGCATGGTAGTGTATATGGATCTCAACATTGTTTTTGCTTGAAACCTGTCTGTCATACCTGGCCTGCACCATTCGGGACGTGATGGGCGGGTCTTCAGTTTGATTGACAGCACTAAGCCTGCTCCTGACTGGTGGAGTCTGTTCAAGCTCCGGTTTCCTCATGATGAATGAACGTGTGTCCAGAGCGTCGAGTCTCGTCGCCTCTAAAACCTGCAGCTCTGAATTAAAAAAAAACAACAACAAATATGATTAAGTACACTGCTGTTCAAATGTTTGGGGTCCGTAAGATTGAAGTTTTTATAGAAGTCTCTCATGCTAATAAAATAAAAGTTGCATGAATTTGTTCAAAATTATAGTAAAAACAGTAAAATTGTGAAATATTTTTACAATTTAAAATAATTGTTTTCTATTTGAATATATTTTAAAATGTATTTTATTCCTGTGATGCAAAGCTGAATTTTCAGCATCATTACTCCAGTCTTCAGTATCACATGATCCTTCAGAAATCATTCTAATATGCTGATTTGCTGCTTAAGAAACTTTTCTTATTTTTATCATTTTTTGAAAACAGTTGCTCTGATTAGTATTTTTGTGAAAACCGTAATACATCATTTTTCAAAGATTCTTTGATGAATTGAAAGTTCAACAGAAAATCACTTATTTGAAATAGAAATCTTTTATAACATTATGTATTTACTGTCACCTTTGATCAATTTAATGTGTCCTTGTTGAAAAAAATATTCAATTCTTTCAAAAAAAAATTTTTTTAAATTTGTACTGACCCCAATCTTTTTAATGATAGTGTATATTCAAATATATTCTAGATGGTCAGTTGCTTTACATGTTGATCAGATGGTCTCTTCCTGTCTATGTTTGTGTGTTTAGTCAAAGGTCTGGCTACATGAGACTACTGAGCTTCACAGAATGTGACGTTCCATAGTACAACTAAGATGGACTTTACTGTCAGAGGTCAAAGTTAGGTCATATCCCTCACGGTATTCACTGAGCTGCTCTCGAGTGTCCTCTTCTGGAAGCTCCAACTGCAGACGAGATGCTAAAGCTATGGATTGTGCTGCAAAACACAGAAAATAAATCAATTTGTAGTTTGATTTCTTGTTCCTTCTGTCAACACAGTATTTCTTTAAGTAACAGACACTCACTATTGTGCAGCGCGTCCTGAGGCGTGAGAGCGTGCAGGTGCTCCTGGACCAATCGGATTGCAGCATTATTCATCTCGTCACTCGCTGAACGTGTCCGTGGCGCTACAGGAACCGTCTGCCGCTGGGGAACTGGACAAGAGAATACAGAACCAGGGTTATTATCATTAACTAAAACTGCAACTATTAGAAGTATTTCTGTTAATTGAAATAAAGCCGAAATAAAATAAAATAGACATATTAAATGGAAAAATACTACACTAAACAAAAATGTAACTGAAATAAGTTTAGGCTGAAGCACTAAAATTACTAGCAGTAAATATATCAAAACTAATAATAAAACTGAAATAAAATGAAATTACACCTAAACAGTAATATTACAAAACTAATAATGACAAAAGCACAACATTACTAAAAATTTGGAAAAAAATAAAAATAAAAGCTAATTCAAAATATTAAGAAAAAGTATATAAACAATACTAAAATATAATTTTCACAGACAGATTAACTAACATTTTCATGTCAAAAGGTCACGTTACAATTCGATATTTAATAACGAGTCCCACACATGATATGCAGACAACAATATATGTACTGTGGCCACCAATTTGTACCTTCGTTTTAGTTAAATCATGGATATGAATTAAGAATTCATTTCCACAACTTAATACATTCCCTCAATCCTTATCTGTATTCTTCATGTTTTAATTGAGGGCGTTTACATTTTTATATTTGTCTCCAAGGTTTTGATCCAGTGTGTTAATTCTGTTTTCATTTTGTTTTAATACCTCTGTACAGAACTTTGGTTGCAACTTCTGTTGTTTTGAAATGTGCTTTATAAATTAATAAACTAAACTAATTTTTATTTTAGTATCTCTGAGATACTATTATAGTTTCTATTGATATTTTGAATGTTTTTTTAAGTTTAAAGTTTGAGTTTTGTTGTTGCTGTGTTTGTCATTTTTAGTAGTTTGTTTTATTTTATATAATGTATTTTTATATCGTTTTTATTCATTTTTATTTTAGTTTTAGTTTTTTTAGTACATCAAGTTAAAATAATTAAAATAAACTATTAAATCAAAATGAACCAATTAAACAACTAAATTAAAATAAGAAATGTTGCCTTGGCAACTAGCTGAAATATAAAGTTTTATGTATTTTATTTCAGTTAATGTTTATTTTATTTCAAGTAACAATTATTTTTTTAGTTTTAATTATAGTTTTGGTTTTAGTTAACTATAATAACCCTGCGTTGTACTAATTCATTCTCTCATTCTCTTAATTAAATCAAAAAGAATTATTACTTCATGGCCACAATTTACTAAAAAGAAGAAACAAATGGCTACAATTGAATTAAAACGAGGGAACAAATTCTTTATTCATGGCCACAATATATATTTTTTTCCACATGTCATGTGTGGGCTCCGTAAAAAACTGCACTGTGTTAAACAAATTGTTATTATTAAGTATAATATTAAATGCATATGGTGAACCTGTGTATGTAGTGGTCTTGTTGATGGATTTCTGAGCTTCTGAGATCGCTTTGAGGATCAGATTTTTGTTGGCTTGTTTGGCTGGTGGGAGGGAAGGCCTGCGAAACACACAAAACACCAAACTATTTCTGGGAGGAGTAAACAATAAATTATTAATAACCATATTTTAAAAATATCTTTTCCACCATTTCACAGAGGAACGTACTTGCGCTCAGGTTTCAATGGCAGAGACACTTTGCTGGCAATACCGTAGTCCTCCTCATCTTCATCCTCCTCCTCATTCAGATCATCACTCTCCTGTCCGCGTTCATGACCTCTGTGAACCCGAACCACCGAACTGGCTACGGGAGCCTTTCGTTTCCGGGACAATTCCTGCCAGAAGGGTGACATTCAATGAGGTGATGAGCTACAGCATCAGCGCAGGACTGAACTGATGCTTTCACTGCATCGAAATTCACTCACCCTGCTGCTCTCCGCTGAGCTCCTGTAGCCCCGGGCATGGCTGGAACCTGACCTTTCCTGACCTCTTGTGACGTCTGAGGACCTGTAAGCGTCCGCAGTCCGTCTTGAAGACTCCAGCGCTGGCCGTGGCCTGTCCGCAGTTGAGCGGCTGTATAAAGCCTGAGAGGTCAAGCTCTGCTCCAGGGGGTCGTAGGCAATGAGATCATCATCCAGATCGGGCTTGATGTCAATCACAGCTTCTGTCGACGCCTCCATCAGCGGTTTGACAGCAGATGTGAGTCTGGAGGGTCTTTCAGAAGAGCCTCTCCTGCTAGATAAAACAAAAACTGGTGAGCTTGTAATAATCATTATTTGCAAATAAGTCAAATTCACAGTGATTCGCTGATCCACTCATGGGAATTAAAGGGTTAGTTCACCCAAAAATGAAAATTCTGTCATTAATTACTCACCCTCGTGTTGTTTCTAAACCCGTAAGACCTTCATTCATCTTCGGAACACAATTTAAGATATTTTTGATGAAATCTGAGGTCTGTCTGACCCTCCCATAGACAGCAAGGTAACTACCACGTTCAAGGTCCAGAAAAGTACCAAGATGATCGACAAAGTAGTCCGTGTGACATCAGTGGTTCAACTGTAAAGTTACGAAACTACGAGAATACTTTTTTGCACGAAGAAAACAAAAATAATGACTTTATTCCACATTTTCTCGTAGCTTCGTAACTTTACAGTTGAACCACTGATGTCACACGGACTACTTTGTCGATCATCTTGGTACTTTTCTGGATCTTGAACGTGGTAGTTACCTTGCTGTCTATGGGAGGGTCAGAGAGCCCTCAGATTTCATCAAAAATATCTTAAATCGTGTTCCGAAGATGAACGAAGGTCTTACGGGTTTCGAACAACACGAGGGGGAGAAATTAATGACAGAATTTTCATTTTTGGGTGAACTAACCCTTTAAATACCTGGTGCGGTTCTCGTGGGCGGAGCTTGAGACACGCCCCTCCAGCTTATCAGAACGTGAGCTGGAAACGGCGAGAGCACGAGGCTCCGCCCCCCTCCTGTTGTTTTCTGCTGGGATGCTGGTCTCAGAGTTTGGATCGGATGGATGGAGTGATGTGGGCTCTGCAAAACAAATACAAATATTGGTAAACTAACTTAACGACACTATTTCGGTTTGGCTTGGCAACTAACCAAAATAAGTTTAAGTTCAGACACTAAAAGTAACGGGAAATCTACAAAAACTAAAACTGAAATAAAAATGAATGAAACATACATAAATTAATAAAAATGACTAAAGCACACAACAAAATGACTAAAAATTATAGAAATAAATGCTAATTCAAAATGCTAATATTATGTAAATAAATTAAAAAAATAACTCTGATACAGACAGAATAACTCAAATTTTCAAGTCAATAGGTCACAATATAATTCAATGTTTAAATACTTGACTGAGTTATGTTATTATTAATTGTATTATTTAATGCAAAAAAGTTAAAGTAAAACCATGCACTATAGCAGTGGTTCCCAAACTTTTTCTGCCGGGCCCCCCTTTTGTAGAGAAAAATATTTCAACATGATCTCCAATATGAAACATACCAGTTGCAACCGATCGTAGCTTCTCCAGAACACCATGTAGCCTACAACACACACAAACAGCATTTACTTCATTATTTTTTACTTTCTCTGCACAAACGTTTTCAACATTGATAACAATAAGAAACATTTCTTAAGCAGCAAATCAGCACATTAGAATGATTTCTGAGGGATCATGTGACACTGAAGACTGGAGGAATGATGCTGAAAATTCAGCTTTAATAAATAGGAATAAATTACATTCCAAAACATATTCAAATACAAAACAGTCATTTTAAATTGTAACTATATTACCGTTTTTCCTGTATTATTATTATTTTTTTATAAATGCAGCATTGGTGAGCAGAAGAGACTCAAAACATCACAATGTAAATAGGGAGACTTTCACCTACCATACAGTGAACTTAATGGTATTGTTGCCTAGAAACAAGGACAGGTCGTCTGCCATCTGCTTTGGGTTCTTCTTATTGGCCACCATGACCATGATGTAATCCGGAAGCTCCTCATCTGACAGAGACACATGGTAACATATTTAATCTGATCTGAACAAGGTCAGTCAACCATCACATTAATGCAGAAATTGTTTAATAGAGATCCTGTTTACCAGACAACATCATTTAGACATGCATGAGGACGGAAAAATTTACTTCTGATTTAAATTGACCCAGAATAATAATGATTACAACTATTTTGTTTAATGTATTCTTATTGTTTAAAAGTAATTGCTGCATTTTTTTACTCTACATTGTTACTTTACTTAAAGGGATAGTTAACCCAAAAATGAAAAGTACCCCTTGATTTACTCACCCTCAATGCATCCTAGGTGTATATGACTTTCTTCTTTCAGACGATTACAATTGGAGTTATGTTAAAAAATGTCCTGTCTCTTCCAAGCTTTAGAATGGCACTGAATGGGTGTTATTTTTCAATAGTCCAAAAGAAGTCCAATAAAGTGCATCCATCCATCATAAAAAGTGCTCCACAAGGTCTCCTGAAGCGAATCGATCCATTTTTGTAAGAAAAATATCCATTTTTAAACCTTTATAAAACGGTAATCTCTAGCTTCCGTGAACTGTCGTACGCGCGTTCACGAGAGTGGTGTTCCAGCGGATGATGTAGGACGCAGGCGTAGCGTAAGCTCCGGTGAGAAGTGATGAACACAGAAGCGCACAGGAGACAGCAAAACAAAACACCGGTCACGAGTTAGAAGTACAAAACGAGGATTTGTAAAGAAAAATGTCAGAGGATTTCGAGATAAGCCAAGAGGAGCCTGGTTTTCCTTTGCTCGTGAGACTAACATATTCTCACTGGAGCCTGCGTCCTACATCAGCCGCTGAAACGCCACTCTCTCGTGAACGCGCGTACGACAGTTCGCGGAAGCTAGAGATTATGGTTTATAAAGTTTTTAATATGGATATTTTTCTTACAAAAACACATCGCTTCACTTCAGAAGGCCTTTATTAACCCCCCGGAGCCGTGTGGAGCACTTTTTATGATGGATGGATGCACTTTATTGGACTTCTTTTGGACTATTGAAAAATAACACCCATTCAGTGCCATTATAAAGTTTGGAAGAGCCAGGACATTTTTTTAACATAACACCAATTGGATTCGTCTGAAAGAAGAAAGTCATATACACTTAGGATGGCTTGAGGGTGAGTAAATCAAGGGGTAATTTCATTTTTGGGTGAACTACCCCTTTAAATGAATAGTTCACCCGTAACTCCACACAACTCCAGTTCATCAATTAACGTCTGGTGGAGCGAAAAGCTATGTTTTGTAAGAAACAAATCCATCAAGACGATTTTAACTTCAAACCGTTGCTTCTGGTTATAACGAGTCTTCTGTCCTTAATATTGGTTTCTCCAGCTTTTCAATTCATAAAACAGCTTTTCACAAGATGTTAATTGATGTGCATGGATTATTGTGATGTTTTTATCAGCTGTTTGGACTCTCATTCTGACGGCACCCATTCACTGCAGAGGATCCATTGCTGAGCAAGTGATGTATTGCTACATTTCTCCAAATCTCTTCCAAACTTATCTATATCTTGGCTGGCCTGAGGGGGAGTACATTTCCAGCATATTTTTATTTTTGAGTGACCTATTCCTTTACATTTATTTTATGCTACTCATTTTGCAATGTTAATATGTAGCTTATTCAAGCTATTGTAATTTTACATTTCGCAATATCTTATTGTATACAGCGGTGCTGCAAACACTTTGCAATAAAAATATAAAGTTTCTATAAAGTCAGTCAAGAAGATGCAAGAGTGAAAATGTAAAATGGCAGCTGTGAGTGTCACTGTGATCTGATTCTTTATTTGTTCGCTAAACTTTCTATTTTGCAGATGACAAGACTTTCCGTTCATTTTTTCCGTAGCAAGTGCACTACAAAAACTGATGAAAACACAATGCAGTTGATTAAAAATAAATTATGCATATCTGTTTTGAGCTCTTACCCACATAAGCGCCGAGCTCCTGCAACTTTCCTTTGATAGCAGTCTGAAAAACAAGAAATAAAAAAAGACCAAACAAAACTTTATCTGCACTGATGCATTACTATTTAACATACAAACACTAACTACCACCTTTAACCTTTACAAAACAGTATCGATGATGGCCCCAGATGACAATCACATGGCACTGAAAGCTCATGTAACACTGTAACACAGTATTTACATGCTAATCCCAACGTCCTTTAAAGAACACTATGGTAGTTAGTGAAGATCGCTGATATCCAAATACACAACAATAAACAAAAACTCGTTACTGTATTAAAAACACCCCAAACACATTTCATTAAACAGAAACGCGCAAAAAACGAGCAACAGACGCGCAGCAAACATTCATTAGCGAGCACGCTAAACCGTGCCGAATGCTACGCACTGTAAACGGCTTACCCTTATTTTCTTGCTAATCTCAGTTCCGATCTCCATATTTGTTGGTTTGTTGTTTCCCCTCTGATTCAAGATACTATTTAAATGAACAGGACATCGAGAAAAGAAGAAAGAAGGACAGTTAGCTATTGCCAGGCCTCGCGTGCAGCGTCTCTATTCATACTGCGCATGCGCAGCCAAGTCAGGACGATAGTATCATGTTTAATTTTCTTAAAATAATTTTATTAATAAAAACGAATATATAAGTGCTCGAGAGCTACAATAATTTTTTAAAAACATTATTTTAAACTGCTCATTTATTTGATTTATACAAATCAAACTAAATAAAAAATGTTTTTTTATTGATTGATGATGACGACGATGATGATGATAATGTATCAATAATAAGAATTATATTTATTTGGTATTTAGTATATTTTGTATTTTATTTTACTATATACTTGATTTTTCTTATAGAAAATGGTATGAAACGTTTTTAATTTAATTTTTTTAAGCAACATGGATACAAAGACTATAGGAACATTGCACATGTGTTTTAAACTAGGTTTTTAAAGATTTCTCCATCTTGGACAACTTATTTGTCAGTGACCCTTAATATGAATTATTTTTGTAGTCTACCTAATTTTTCCATTGTTTATTTAAAAAAAACTAATTTGTTGATTTTAGTTGCCTATATTTATTTTTCCTTTATTTTCTGTTCTATTGTTTATAATATATCGTTTTGTTTAATGTTAATGTTATTTGATGTTAACCAGAAAAAAACGTTTTGTGAATTTTGTCGTTGTTTTATGTCATTACATTGGTTGGAGCATAAAAAACAAATGGAGAAAAAACATTTTTGAAAAAAATATATTTTATTCATATTTTATTCTATGTCCTTTGTAGAGGACGCCAGGACTAAGTTATTTAAAAAAAAATAAGGCATGTATAGGCAAAAAATCTTTTTTATTTTTTCATTCATCAATCAGTCTTTAGGTTTCAGGCTATTTTAGCCAAACTTTGTACAAAGATGATTCTCAACTATGTTATTAAAAAAGATATAACAGAATGATTTGATATAGTCTACTATTGTACTTTATGGAATATGTGCGTAAAATGTCCATAAATTGGTATTCCCATTCTATCCAATGTATCTATACATTGCATCTAATTTGCTAAATAATTAGTTCTTGGGGCAAACCATATGAAAAAAGAAGTGTTATAATGGGAGTAATAACTTGGCAACATTTTCTTAAGAATATCTCATAATTCATAGGAATATTGATCTATAATTTCTTTCCCTGTTGATTTATTGTGTTTCCCCAAAATGTCTGATTAACATGTTTGTCCTGCTGTCCTCTACAGAAGACATTATGAGATATTATAGAAATTATGCCCCGTTTTGTAACAAAAAGTCATATTCCGATTTTTCTTAGATGCTTATTTACGACAAACAATTTGAAATCTAGCCAGATTTATTACAAAACATTATCATATTTCCCTAAGAGTGCTAAATTTGATAATTCTGTCAGATTGTCAATATCAGAGAGGGAGTGTTTATGATCAAACCTCCAAACATTTGATATTTCTAAAAAGTCCAGAATGTGCTCTGTACAGGACATCCAGACTTAAAATTGTGGCATGTACGGTCTCAGAAAAATTCAGTAAAATACAATGTCCTCTACAGAGGACAAAAGTCTATATGCCTGGGTCCCAGGAGGAAATTAAAAACATTTTGACGGTTTGACCTCAGCGTCGCTCCTCCAGTCCGCCAGGGTGCGCTAATGCACACGCGCGCTCTCTCTCTCTCACACACACACACACACACTCATGACATCAGCTGTCAAACGGCGTGAGTTTGATGCGATTCAGATATTTAGTCTTTAATTAAATAATCGAGAGAGAGAGAGAGGATGTGTTTATATCTCTAAATCATGAGAATAAAGAGGAACACAGTGACGGCGAATTAAATCCGCCCGAGAGAAACGCAGATGTACTGATAGCGGAGGATTTTACGGGATTTAAACGATGAGCTGGCTCGGCAGAAACGCAGTGATCGGTCTCGGTGTCGGTGTGACGATAAGCACCGGCCTGATCGCATTATTGATCATTAAAGAAGCTCTCAGGAGGAGAACCCGCCGCCTGCTGCACAACACGAGCTCCGGTTTACAGAGCGAAACGGGTCTGAACACAAAAACACATCCCATACATCAACAGTTTCACTTCAAATATGATCTGATCTGACACTAGACACGTGTGTGTGACCTGATGTGTGTGTGTGTGTTTGTACAGTAGACTCCGCGGCTCTTACCGCAGCGGTGAGGGATTTGTCTCCCGAGCAGCATGTGGAACTGAGGAAGACTCTGGACGAGGTGATGAAGAGCGTGTCCTGTCTGAGGAGTGAGATCGCAGAGCTGCGGGAGGGTCTGAGGGACATCAGCACCACCATCGCTGAAGATGTCAAGTGGGTGAACACTCTTTCTACTCGTATGCTCGGTTTTAGTTTTGTCTGTCATATTACACTACCAGTCAAACGTTTTTGAACAGTAAGATTTTTCATGTTTTTTT
>NW_015656152.1:145676-150569 GCF_001515625.1 Sinocyclocheilus rhinocerous | reverse complement strand
CATTTAGGCACTTTAGAAATTGTGTTTTAATACACTACCAGTCAAAAGGTTTTGAACAGAAAGATTTTTAATGTTTTTTTTAAAGAAGTCTCTTCTGCTCACCAAGCCTTCATTTATTTGATCCAAAATACAGCAAAAGCAGTAATATTGTGAAATATTTTTACTATTTAAAATAACTGCTTTCTATTTGAATATATTTTAAAATGTAATTTATTCTTGTGATTTCAAAGCTGAATTTTCAGCATCTTCAGTGTCACATGATCCTTCAGAAATCATTCTAATATGCTGATTTGCTGCTCAAAAAACATTTATTATTATTATGTAGTGGCCACGCCATACATAAACAAACCTGCGTGTCCATAGCAACCTGGAGTTATCAGAAATTATTAATAAATTAACATTTTATTTTGAGTTAAGAATGACATAGGACAGTGTGCCATTAAGACATGACCATATTATATTACATTTATTATATTATTATGCGATGCTCAATCTATAGATAATTTTCGAATGCCGTTTGAATGATGTCATTATCAGTTTAAGAATATGTAAGAACATAAAATAATATAGATCTGCAAGAAAACATTTTATGCATCCCGTCCCACGTTCTTTTAAACCTATGCACTTCATCTCTTACTTTTATTTAATATTTGTATATATTATTATTATTGTTATACTATTATATATTTATTTATTCTCTAGTTCTTCATTTCATGCTTATCTTTACCTAAACTAAACAACAATTACATCTTTAAAATTATACTTCCTAATATAGCCTATCCAAAATGAAATTAAATGTTATAGCTTAATATAAATTTAAAATTCCCTGAAAAGTCATATCATTTATTTCCACCTACTGGCATAGGCCTACAGAAATAGAGTCATATAGAGTTAAAGCTTTATGATAGTCGAGCATTTCCAGTATTTCCAAAACGTATATGGTACTTTATAAAATACAAAACGTTAATTGGGTAAAGAGATGCATAAAATGAAGGAGAAAATAAATATCTAATATATACAAACATCTTTACGTTATATTATAAGAATTAATATTATTATATAATAATTACATTTTAATAAAGCCATGTCTTAATGCCGCACTGTC
Organism: Sinocyclocheilus rhinocerous; assembly: GCF_001515625.1. Classification (NCBI taxonomy): domain Eukaryota; kingdom Metazoa; phylum Chordata; class Actinopteri; order Cypriniformes; family Cyprinidae; genus Sinocyclocheilus; species Sinocyclocheilus rhinocerous. The sequence goes on along the minus strand of NW_015656152.1, from coordinate 149,464 downwards.
TTCAATGTCATTCTAAATTTAAAATAAAATGTTAATTTATTAATAATCCCCCTTTTTTTTTTTATTTGCTTTGGACATGCAGGTTTATTTTTTTATTTTGTGGTTATGAGAAAAGGATGTCGTTCCCTCAACATAGGATCTCAAGGCCATATCTTCAGATGAATATGTGACCCTGGACCACAAAACCAGTCATAAGTGTCAATTTTTTGAAATTGAGATTTATACACCATCTCAAAACTGAATAAATAAGCTTTCCATTGATGTATGGTTTGTTAGGATAGGACAATATTTGGCCGAGATACAACTATTAGAAAATCTGGAATCTGAGGGTGCAAAAAAATCAAAATATTGAGAAAATCATCTTTAAAGTTGTCCAAATGAAGTTCTTAGCAATGCATATTACTAATCAAAAATTAAGTTTTGATATATTTACGGTAGGAAATTTACAAAATATCTTCATGGAACATGATCTTTACTTAATGTCCTAATGATTTTTGGCATAAAAGAAAAATCTACAATTTTGACCCATACAATGTATTTTTGGCTATTGCTACAAATATACCCCAGCGACTTAAGACTGGTTTTGTGGTCCAGGGTCACATATGATCACATGGTGACCACGAGAAAATTAAGTGAACTGAACATGACCTTGTATTATCTTCTCTCACCCAAACCTCTTTGTCATCTCACCTGGGCATCTCTGTCACCTCATCTAATCTGAGTCTCTCTTCTGTCTCATCTGAGTTTTCTTCATCTCTTCTGACTCTCTTGACTCTCTCTCTTTCCAGGAAGACTGTGGAGGAGAGTCAGAGATCGTGGCGGCGGCGGCGGCCGCTCATGCCGAGGGAACGCTCTGAATCCATGAGCTCCAGCTCCATTTATTTCACCGCCAGCGCCGGGGTCGCCAGTCTCTGTGACGACAGCGAGGTCGGGTATGTCAGCGTCATTGTCAACGGACGTTTGTGTATCAGGATGCCGTGTAGCTCTTGAGTTTGTGTTCGTTTCAGCAGTTGAGCTCTTCCACAGATACTCCACGGCCTATTCCAACGCCGAGTCCGACTACACGGACAGAGAGACGGATCAAGATGGTGAGGACGACGGGAGAGACTCGGATGAGGAGGAAGAGGAGAGCTGCGTCACGGTGCTCACGCTGAGACAGGACGATTCACAGGCCGAGGAAGAGGACGATGAAGATGCCGGTCTGATGGTGGACTCTTTAAGGGACATTCGCAGCCCTGAACTCGCCCTCCTGCTCGCCCAGTGTGATCTGCTGCATGCAGGGGACTCTGGGAAAAAAGCAGAGGGCTTCCAGCTGCTGATGGAGAACAGACCGCTGGTGAGATATTTAATGATAGCTGAAGAGATGTATGAAAAATGTTTCAAATTGCTAATTTTTTGACACAATATTCAAAGGAAATACATTACTGTAACATGATTTTTTTTGTGTGCATTTTTACAAACCTTTCATGGGAATTTTTTTTACAAATATTTCTATTTCAAATAAATACTGTTCTATTCATCAAAGAACCATGAAAAATGTATCACAGTTTCCACAAAAATATGAAGCAGCACAACTGTTTTCAACATTGATAATAATCAGAAATGTTTCTTGAGCAGCAAATCAGCATATTAGAATGATTTCTGAAGATCATGTGACACTGAAGACTGGAGTAATGATGCTGAAAATTCAGCTTTACATCACAGGAATAAATTACATTTTAAATTATATTCAAATAGAAAACAGTTATTTTAAATTGCAATAATATTTCACAATATTACTGTATTTTTCCTCAAATAAATGCAGCCTTGGTGAGCAGAAGACATGTCCAAAAACAAAAAATCGTATCAACCCCAAACTTTTGAATCATTGTGTATATTTTATAGTACTTAAATATGAAGTATTTAGTATTTAATAATTTTATTTATATTTAGTATTCAATTTATACCTGTAAAGTTAAAAACATTAAAAATCAAAACATTTAAAATGTATATAAAAGAACGAAATTTTCAAAGCAAGTGACATGTATTTTAAAAGAGCACAATTACACTTTTCAAACAAAATAAGATATGAAAATGATAAAACAATATTTCTAGCATTCAAAATAAAACAAAACCATGTCAACTGTAATAAAAATTGCATCTCTCTGTGTATGTGTGATCAGTATGCTGTTAACGTGGAGTTTATGTGGCGACTGGCTCGCGCCTACAGCGACATGTGTGAGACGGCAGACAACAGAGAAGAGAAGAGAAACTACGCAGAGCAAGGTGAGCAAATATTACACGAGTGCCCTACGATTTGGACTACACTTCCTGACGTCATGCTCTGTGAGAAAAACACTGCAAATGCATAGGAAGCATCCCCTGCTGAGTGTTTAGGGAGTATTTCACACTCCGTTGGGACTTGAAACGCAGCTTATAATGTACTGTACCTGCACTGACCTTTGACCTTTTGACACTGAAGGTCATTATGAGGCAGAGGTAGCGCTGACGAGGAATGGACTGAGCGCTGATTGTCACAAGTGGTATGAAAACAACACAAACACACCTTTACTCTGAGATGAGTTTTGATGTCTGTAGTTCATAATATGTCTGCTCTCTCAGGTTTGCCATCCTCACACGCTTGTCTTCACAGTACGAGAGCATTCACGGAAAACTGAAAAGCGGTCGCGTACTGAAGGTGAGCCTGTGAGGCTTTATGTCAGTGTTGCAGATGAACACGAGTGTCTTCTTTCTTGAGTCATGTGTTCAATGACTTTGTTTGTTCTGGATGTTCTGACAGGAGCATTTGGATCGAGCTTTGGCTCTACGTGACGATGATCCCATCTGTTTCTATCTGCTCGGCCGCTGGTGTTTAGAGGTCAGATCTGACTGCTAAAACCAAGCCAGCCAACAGTCTCTGGAATAATTTATAGTGCTTGCTAATCCTCCTTTGACAGAAAGTCAATAAGATTTTGTATTATTGCAGAAAATAAGCTCTGTGACTAACAAAAGTGTTTTGTTCATCAAGATAATCTTCACAACTGAACACAACTTTTATTAATTTTAAAGCACAAATAAAGTCAGCTGAATGTACTTGTAAAGCACTTATCACAATTTTTAAAAGGGTTAGTTCACCCAAAAATGAAAATTCTGTCATTAATTACTCACCCTCGTGTTGTTCCAAACCCGTAAGACCTTCGTTCATCTTCGGAACACAATTTAAGATATTTTGATGAAATCTGAGGGCTCTCTGACCCTCCCATAGACAGCAAGGTAACTACCACGTTCAAGGTCCAGAAAAGTACCAAGATGATCAACAAAGTAGTCCGTGTGACATCAGTGGTTCAACTATAAAGTTACGAAGCTACGAGAATACTTTTTTGTGCAAAGAAAACAAAAATAACGACTTTATTCCACATTTTCGCCTCTACTGCGTGGCGCAGCCACACGCTAGCGTCATGGTACTGTCATGAACGCGCGTCCACAAGTGACGCAGTAGAGACGAAAATGTTGAATAAAGTCGTTATTTTTGTTTTGATCGATCATCTTGGTACTTTTCTGGACCTTGAACGTGGTAGTTACCTTGCTGTCTATGGGAGGGTCAAAGAGCCCTCATATTTCATCAAAAATATCTTAAATTGTGTTCCGAAGATGAACGAAGGTCTCACGGGTTTGGAACGACACGAGGGTGAGTAATTAATGACAGAATTTTCATTTTTGGGTGAACTAACACTTTAAGAATAATCTCTCTATTATTATCATTATCTTTATTTAAATGTTAATATTATTCAATGTATTTAATATTATAA
>NW_015656152.1:127680-144475 GCF_001515625.1 Sinocyclocheilus rhinocerous | reverse complement strand
CTTTTTTTTTTTTATTTTTTTTTTTAACTTAATCAATATGGTACAAAATTTGATTTTGGCACTTGCTACATTGACAAAGGAAAAAAAAAATAATGAACATGATTCAAAAAGGTTAAATATCCCTGAAAAAACAGTCCCGTATTGGAAATGAATGGGAAACTAATTTCATGTAGTGGAAAGCTAATTTTTTGAGATATCAACCTCAAATTTGGAACACAACTTGTTTAGAGTTTTGTCGCAGTTTTACAGTAAAACATGTTTTGGAAAATATATATTTCATATAAATATAACAATAAGTTTAAACTTCTATAACTTCTTTTTCTTTCACTTTTTGAACATTTTTTACTTCAGCAATAATCAACCTAGTGTCTTCTTTAAAAAGAGATCAAACTTAAGTCAGAATTTACTACAGTTTAACTTGGAAATTTAATTTTCAGGTCTATGCTCAAAAAATGGTTTAACATGTAAAAAAACGGATCATAACTACAGCATAAATATAATTTAGTACTATAAAATCCCCTAAAATGATGGTACAAAATTTGATTTTGGCACTTGCTACATTGGCAAAGGAAAAAAAAAAAAATGAACATGATTCAAAAAGGTTAAATATCCCTGAAAAAACAGTCCCGTATTGGAAATGAATGGGAAACTAATTTCATGTAGTGGAAAGCTAATTTTTTGAGATATCAACCTCAAATTTGGAACACAACTTGTTTAGAGTTTTGTCGCAGTTTTACAGTAAAACATGTTTTGGAAAATATATATTTCATATAAATATAACAATAAGTTTAAACTTCTATAACTTCTTTTTCTTTCACTTTTTTAACATTTTTCACTTCAGCAATAATCAACCTAGTGTCTTCTTTAAAAAGAGATCAAACTTAAGTCAAAATTTACTACAGTTTAACTTGGAAATTTAATTTTCAGGTCTATGCTCAAAAAATGGTTTAACATGTAAAAAAACGGATTATAACTACAGCATAAATATAATTTAGTACTATAAAATCCCCTAAAATGGCAAAATATTAAATAAAAACATTACTGAACTAAAATATAGTACATTAATTTAATTGAAGTAAAAAAATTCTGTCATTGTTGATCGGCACGTGAGAAGCACCAGAGGGTTAAAGCAGCTTTACAGAAAATCATAATGCTAATGTTTATAATATCTTAATATTTCCATGCCTTATAGTCACATTTATCAGAATAAAGCTAGGCAAATAATACAGTTTACATTTTGTGCCAATATAATCACAGAGCCGAGATTTGCTATGATGATGTTTGCAGATGAGTTTAACCTGTTCAGTGTGATGATCATCAACGACCTCTGTAGTCACATTTAGAGACTTGTTAGCAACCGCCTTTTTCAAGACAAGTAAAAAAAAAATTTCACAAGTATTACTAATGTATTTTATGTTGTAGAATAAAACAGGAAATATATTGAACTTGTGTTAACCACAGAAAAACCCCATTGATTTTGGGACGACGGAATCAAAAGTAAAACATGTTAAAACCACTGTCAGCCGACCCGTAATATCTGTGAGATGCACATGTTTATGTTTGTAGGTGAGCTCTCTGGGCTGGTTGGAGAGGAAAACCGCAGCTACGATTGATGAAACTCCTCCCACATCCTCACTGAACGAAGCTCTGGAGAACTTCCTCAAGGTAATGATGAGATTATGTACAGTTTTATCAGCTGAAAGCATTCATCAAATTTATTCTGATGTGTCTGATTGTCTGATCTCTAGGCGGAGGAGTTAAATCCAGGCTTCTCCAAAGCAGTTCGCCTTTATATAGCCAAGGTAACCGCATTGTCTATAATGGGTTTATTCTTCAAGATGTGGCATTCTTTTAAGGCAAGACACTACAGGTGAGGCGAATAGGATATTTTTTTAACTAATAGATATCACCATACTTCAGCATTTCAGTACATTAAGAAAATTATTTTATATCAAACTTTTTCGGAAACTTGATGTTTAAATATGTAAATGATGCATTATTTAATTAAATTTGCACTAATTTGCATACATTTCTAAAACAGAAATCTAAACATTGGATAAAGTCAGGTTCAAACTTATTGTTTCATTTTGTTGACATGTTACAAAGTTTTTTACAGAGGGATTTTAGATGTTTTTTTATCACTCCATAAATCAGAAAATGCTGTCAACAGAGAGAAAAAAAATACATTTGAACTGTTTTTAGGAATTAAATGTTATTAAAATGAGGCAAATGATATATAAACAAACATAGATAGGAATAAAATAAAAGTTAAATGTATGTAAGTGCTACTAGAGATTTCGGACTCATTTTGAAGCAACTGTATGCACGGTTTTTACCTTGAAATATCAGTTTCTGGATCATTCTGATGGCACACTGACTTCTTATGAGGCGAATGGCTTCTGTTTCCCAAACGACTGTTCTGGAAGAATGTAAGTTTGGTGAGCGGATTGCTTTACGGCAGCAATAAATGCAAGTGTACAGCTGGAATATTTATGACAGCGAATTCCACTCACTTAAAGTTGCTGTATGTAGGATTGACACCGAGTGGTTGAACTAGGTATTGCAGTCCAAATTCAAAATATTGGAGAGGTTTTTTTTCACCCGGCCCCTCCTCCTCAGACTTGACGCACACGCAGGTTGCCAGATTGACGACACCAACAGGAACGAGCGCACTTGACTTTGAATGAAATGAAATACGCTGTGTTTTCCGCCAACTGGCAACCCGTTCCGAAATAATAAATAATAAAATGGGTGGCAGTGGGCGGGTTTCACAAACCAAAACAGACCGACATTCCGGATAACTGACTAGAATTGTTTTTCAGATAAACATGTTAACTTAGCATGTTTCTTAAATATCTGCAAACATATTATGGTATTTTTATGCTTTAGTAGAGTCAAAAACTTACACACAGCACCTTTAACTATAGGGGGCTCCAAAGTCGCAAAAATACACAAAACAATGGGTTTGCCTGCAGTATCTTGCCTTAAAGGAACAGTTCACACAAAAATATTTTAAAAACTTCTTATTGGAAAACGATGCATTTGTTTGCAGTGTCATAAGGAGCTCGGAAACGCGTCAGAGGCCAGAAATTGGGTCCATTTAGCTCTGAGCACACCAGCAGGAGCAAATGAGGTGAATTTGTGCTCTTCAGTTTCACTAGTATTGCTGATTTGAAGATATGTCTCAAATGAATGGTTTTGTTTCTGCAGGATTCTGACAGCGCTGCTTTACAGGAGGAGCTGAAGGCTTTGATTGACAGCAAAAGTGATCTATAAGCAGTATGAATAATTAGGGCGGGGTCTAATGAAAACTCATTTAATCTTTTTACATTTCACCTGATATGTGCACTGTTTTATTTATTTAATGTTGTTTGCAATGGATGTGCATTATTAAAATGTATATTTTTCTTTCAGTAATCTGGAAAAAAAAATCAAAATATTATATAATAAAATTTACTGCTGTTCACATATCTCCTTCACAAAACGCTGCGTTTCATTCCTTAAAAAAGATGAAGGTAACATTCCTTATTTTTATATTTAAACATGCTGTGAAATTAATCAATTACAAAATGCCTGATGTTTGATTTTGTTTTGACATTAAGTGAATTCCTGAAATATGACAATAAAATTCTAATCGTCTCACAGTATTTTGCCATTTTTCTCCATCTACTTCAATGGTTTTAACTGACGGTATTTTATATACACACACAAAATGCACTCCTATTAGTTTAACAGACAAAACACTTTAATTCTGAGTAGTTTATGTACAAGAAAAAGGTTTAGTCCAGACAAAACAAACAAATATAACAAAAGATGTAAATAACAAACAGTAAAGAGGAGGCTGACATCACCGTAAAGAGCAAATAATTACACCAGCTCAAATCATCCAGATCCGTGAATATCCATCAATCTGCATATATTTAAATCAACAATGAATTTCCCTCTGAAGGGTTCATTCTCTTTCCGAATAATTCCAGACTAAACAATGTGTCCACATTTACACATTTCAATCATTTTACAGGAGTCTTTTCTCTGGCTGATGGTCTCACACAGGGTCTCTGGTCGGTCTCATTTCAGTCTTTAGCATCACCCACTCCATCAGCATTAATGGCAAACATTGCCTCTGCCTCAGGCAAACATGGAGAATCATAGATCTTGCATATCCGCGTCTCTCCTCGACCTTTCCGCAGGTATAATCTACAAGAGACAGAGAATTGATTTGAGATATTAATCTATAGAGTATGAGAGCATCAATCGGCTCCACAATCATCAAGTGTTACCGAGTAGTCGAGGCGTGTGCTAGAATATTTCCTCCAATCGGCTTCTTGGGATCTGCTGAAAACATGGCTGCTCCGTCCACCTGTGCTACCACCTGGTTAGTGATGACCACAGCCACACCAAACTACAAACCAGATTTAAAAACAAGACATATTTCTATGATCTCACATTATATATATATATACATCATATAGTCAAGTCACATTTATATAGCGTTTTATATATTTAGTTCTAAAGCTTTACAGTAATAAAGAAAAAAAGTAAATTGTTAATAAATGAATAAAAATAAATGTTAAATCAGCTAGTTGCCAAAGCAACATTTCTCATTTTGATTTAGTTTAACTACTAAAATAACTAAATAAAAAATGAATAAAAATGATATGGACATATTTAAAACAAAAACGAATAAAAATGACAAACACAACAAAATTATTAAAACATGAAAATTAAAATGAAAGTGAAAAATATAAAAATAAAAGCTTAATACAAAATATTAATAAATAATAACATCTATAATAGTATCTCAGTGACGCTAAAACAACACTGACCAAGAATCCTTCATATGTGGAAATGATTTATTAATTTATTCAAAAATAAAAATGTAAATACTAAAAAAATCAAAGAAACTGACAAATGATTAAAAATCAAGAACCTTATTCTGAAATGTTGGGAAACTGCAATATGTGGAAAAATGCACAAATAAATTGGGGGGAAAAAATGACAAAGACATTTAAAAAGTGTATTATGTTTAAAAGCAAAGCTGTAAGAAAAATAGTCAAATAGACATCTAAAAATGTATTTTTCATTCAGTAAAAGTTATTAAATATTTAATTTAAGACAACATATAAAACGCATTTTTAAAAGCAAAAAAATTGCCTTAAATCAGCCAAAAAACTAGATCAGCCAATAAACTTTCAACTATATTTTAAGTAGGGATGCACCGATACCACTTTTTCCAGTACTCGCCCGATACCGATACTTCTATTTTTGGTACTTGCCGATACCGAGTACCGATACCGATATTTTTATTGCATTTGTAAATTTTCCAGTAAAAATTCATCTTGAAATATAACTAACAATATAAAAGTTATTCTTATGTTTACTTCAAAATCAGTAAAATGTCAAAGAAAAAATATTATTACAATTTAAAATAACTGTTTTCTATTTGAATATTTTTTTTAAATATAATTTATTCCTGTGATCAAAGCTGAATTTTCAGCATCCTTACTCCAGTCTTCAGTGCCACATGATGCTTCGGAAATCATTTTAATATGCTGATTTGCTGCTCAAGAAACATTTCTGATTATTATTATTATCAATGTTGAAAACAGTTGTGCTGTGTAATACATTTGTGGAAACCATGGTATATTTGAAATATAAATCTTTTGTAACATCATAAATATCTTTACTGTCAATTTTGAGCAGTTTAATGTGTCCTTGCTGAATAAAAGTAGTCTTTCAAAGTACTTAAAAAAAAAAAAGAAAAAAAAGTATGTTTTACCTGGCATGTGACGGCCAGTGTGTGACACAGCTGTGTCTTTCCTGTGCGAAACTCGCCGAACATCTCAGTGATGGATCCCGTCTCGATTCCTCCTGCACAACACAGATACACAAAGATTCAATCAGGTGATTACAGCATATAGTACATTATTATCAGACAGTTCAGTTCAGTTCAGTGTCGCACCCTGCAGGAGTTTGTCAAGCTCTTTGGACCCTGTGGAGATCTGGATGATTTCAGCTCTGCGCTGGTGGAACTCAGTCGCTGTGGTGAAGCCCATGGGAACCATCTTAGCAGCCTCTGTCTGTTTGGTCAAAACAAAGATTTAGAGTTTTGTTCATATCGCTAAAAACAGAATGGGAGATGGCAGCTCTGAAGGTCTCACCAGGATCTTGTCGGCTTTGGCTTCACTGATTCCTTTGATGTGCAGCAGCTCTTTCTTGGGTGCGTACGCTACGGCCTCCACGGTGTGAAAACCACCATCTTCCAGCTTCTTAATGTCACTGCTGCTGATGCCACATTGCTGCAGAGAGATTTACAACATCAGCACCATGAAAAGAGCGTTTGTGTTTATACCCGCAGTGGCAGCCGTACCTCCAGACGTGAAATCGGTTGCGGCCCAAAATGTTCTTCCTCCTCTGCATCTGCCTCCACCCGGGATGCATTCCTCATAGCCATGTTTACTGTTTCATAACACAAACACATGACACAATATCAGCTTAACAATTTGAGTGAAGTTGGTGGAAACCTTTGGGCTGCACTCTCTGTTTACATAAACCAGACACTTTCATAGTTCTAAATGAATACATTTAGTAAAAACACAAAATTAGGGTTCACAACACTAATCTATATAAATAATTATAGTTCAGTGTCAATCACATTCAGTTTGACTAATAATATTTTAATGACTTTTCTAGAGGTCTGGAACCATCAGATTAGCATTTACAAAAAAAAAATAACTAAAGAAAACACGATATTATACATGTCTGGACATGTTATCAAGTTATCATTTGAAACACCAAGGTGTAATAATACGGCAAAAAAGCCTTACAGTGATGGTAACACCACAGTATTTTGATATACAGCATAGTTTTACACAGTATTCCAAAGAATACCGTGGTACTATTAAAAAGTACCATAGTATCACCATCGCACAGTGTTATCTAAAAATCAAAAGGACAATTCGCAAATTAACTAAACAAAAACAATAATTTTTGATCAGTTCATTGCTAATAAAATGTATTAATCAGTCTGATAATGTCTTAGAAAACCCGCAGAACAAACACATAAACACACACGCAATCGCGCTCTAATCGACACAAATTCACACTTAATGTAGTGTTCAGACATGTTCACACACTAAAACTCATATAAATGTGTCAAAATATTCACGTAGAAGTGCAATTATCTCATGAATTAAATCTTTAATATCGTGGTTATTGTTTTGTCACTCACCCGCTAAACTCCAGCTACTCAATCTGAACTTTCCCGCGTGCCGCCGTCAGACCACGTCACCGACGTCATGACGACATCACGTCATCGCTCTTTCATAACCTCGTAATCCGAATTGGTTTTATTTTTGGATTTTATTTTTAAAAATATGTATGAAAGGCGATTTGTGAGGACATTTAAAATAGTAAAAATATGCCTGAAAGCCAATTTGTGAGGACATTTAAAATAGTACCCGCTATTCAAAATGTTTATCTTTTGCATAACATTGTTTTCATACATTACCTTTGAAAGAAATCGTATATTAGGATACATAGTTTATACTATGTGTAGGTGTAGTAAAGTGAACTCAGAGTTCATAGTGTTATTTTATTACGAGTTTATGTGACTGATCTTCAGTAAAACGCATGTACACATACAGGTAATGGAAACACAACAGAAAGTTAAACTTGTAGAGCTGTAAGTTATAGAAACTACTTATATAGCCTAAGATAAAAACAGGAATTTACCAACCTACTGTACTGATAGACGAACTGATTAAAAATTATTGCTGCTTTTAATAACTTTTCTTTCATAGTAGAGTATTCATTATTTATTTAGTCCTGAAAAATATATGCATAAAATGATATACAGTGAAAAGACAAATACATCAGTGGCATTGTATTATGAAATTCGGTTACATATGAAACAGACTTTCTAAGAAAATGTTTATGCACATTAATGAAAAATAAATATACAGCAGATTATATTATTATACATTCAGAATTGAATTGAGTTGAGAATGTCTTTAAAATTGAGGTAGTAAACAGGATGCATAATTTCTGTGCTTTAATTTCCCAAAGTTTTCAATGTGGAGCCAAACAAATTATTGATTTATTTTATATTATTTATTTTTATTTGGTCTCAAACTTATTTTGGACTAATAAAATTCCTCTACTTTGAATTTCTTTAAAATGCAATTCTTTAAAATGCAATGAAGCTGTCAATTCAACTTCCTGTTGGGCAATTAAATTCAGTTCAAACCAAGCGGGAACCTCCCGCTCTCTCTGGTGAAGCCAACACGGAAGTGGGTGTTTTGAAGGCAGATCAATGTTCGCGACAAAAAAATATGTGCAAACTGGTATGAAGCAGAGATCAGGTAGCTCTTCACTATCCGCGCTGAAGCTGAGATCGTTCGCCAGCTTAAATGAAACCGAACGCGTCACATTACACGTCACATTGTAATGTCACGTGTCTTTACGGGATGTGTGTGAACCAAGCGGCAACCTCCCCCTCTCTCTCGTGAAGCCAACAAGGAAGTGACTTAAACTGTAATTCATCAACTGGCCGCTAGAGGCTGGCTGCAAAAGGGAGTCAATCCCATAGACTCCCCATGTTAAAATGCCCAACTTTACAGCAGAAAAAAACACGTTTACAGCCTGGTTCAAAAAATGATTTTAGTCTATATAGTTAATTTTGCCCTTAATGACAACTGTGAGGGGGGTGAATTTTTTTATAACTCATCCGTTTAAATTATATTAAGCCTTAAAGTTCTGCATAATTAAGGGCGTGGCCACTTGAGTGACAGGTGGATTGCCGCTGCTGTCACCACCGTCGAGCTAGGTGGGCGTGGTTTCAGCAACCTGCTCCCGCCTCTTTGCCCATTTTTGATTACACGGGAGCTGCCAAGATGGTGACGGCCGGCTCCACCCACTTTGAGCTTCAAAAACGCTCTTCAGGAACCTATGGGTGACGTCACGGACACTACGTCCATGTTTTTATACAGTCTATGATTCAAACTCATGAACTGAAAGAGCACAAATTATTTAAATTCTGAAGAGTTTAAAAAGAGTCGCATATGTTACAGGACAGAATTTGCAGTGGATTGACTCACTATTCTAATACAAATGAAGGTAAAATATCAATAGACAGATATGACATTTCAAATGTATAGATACATAGGTTACAGTCAGATGACTTTTTTGGTGTCTTCTGTTGGTAGGTCTTCGTATGGATTTTCTGTAACAGTATCTTCAGTCATGTCACTCTCCTCTGAAGGCGCCGAGTCGCCAAAGAGGGTGCTTGCTTTCAAGTAATATATGAACAAGAAAAAGCCTAGAAAAACATATGCAATTAACACAAAATGCATGTTATATTATGCATGTTTTACATTATATTAGAAAATCATTTACATTTTTAATGTTTTTGAAAGAAGCCTCTTATGTGCACAGTAAAAACTGTAATATTGTGAAATATTATTACAATTTAAAACGACTGTTTTCTATTTGAATATATTTTAAAATGTAATTTTTTCTGTGATGCAAAGCTGAATTTTCAGCATCATTACTCCAGTCTTCAGTGTCACATGATCCTTCAGAAATCATTCTAATATGCTGATTTGCTGCTCAAGAAACATTTCTTATTATTATCAATGTTGAAAACATTTGTTGTTGTTGTTGCTTAATATTTTTGTGAAAAGAAATAAATCTGTGCATATTAGAACGATATGCTCATCGCAGGAATAAATTGCATATTAAAACATTTTCAAATAGAAAACAGCTAGGCTATTTAAAAATTGTAACAATATTTTACAATATCACTGTTTTTATTGTATTTTTGATCAAATGAATGCAGTCTTGGTGAGCAGAAGAGACTTCTTTTAAAAAACATTTAAAAAATCATATTTTTTCCAAACTTTTGACCAGTAATTCCAATAGACATTTTACCACAAACACGCTGTAAACAGGAATTTTGTCTCATGTTTTAAGTGTATTATAATATAATATTATACAATATAGAGCTCTAGCTTGAATAACATATCACCATTACAATAAAATCTTCATGATTTTAAGGCTTTAGTCCATGTCTGTCAGCTTTGAGGTCATATTTGCTAGCGTAAGTTGATAAAATTATCATTTTAAATGTATGCATTTAAAATCAGCTGCAGAAATGCTCTCACCTTGGAAGGAGTTCAGGATGGTGAATATGTAATACGAGGGCAGACGCATAGCTCCGTAGCTGAAGAAGGCGAAACTCCAGGTGAGTCCCAGCATACAGCAGAGGCCCAGGATGGTGGTGATGTCAAAGGTGGCGGTTCCTGAGCGCTTCACCTTTCCAGCCTTGTTCAGCCTGCTCAGCTTCAGCATGGAGAGCCATCGCAGCACCACAATGAAGGTGCTGAAGGTGAAGATGAAGATCAAGCAGTAATAACCGATGTTCACGTAGTAGTGGACATTAGAGTCTAAAATCCAGCACCTGCAGGGGAAAAAAAGTGCAGACGGTTAAAGTTGGCAAAATTACATATATACAAACTTATATTCACCCTCACACCCATTTACTAATTTTTTCTTCGTAGGAACAGATTTGAAGAAATTTAGCATTCCATCATTTGCTCAGCAATGGATGCTCTGCAGTGAATGGGTGCCGTCAGAATGAGAGTCCAAACAGCTGATAAAAACATCACAATAATCCACAAGTAATCCACACCACTCCAGTGCATGAATTAATATACTGCGAAGTGAGAAGCTGCATGTTTGTAAGATCCATTATTACAAATCCATCAAGACATTTTTAACTTTAAACCATTGCTTCTGGCTAAAATACTGTACGAGTCCTCTATCCATAATATTGATTTCTCCAGTGAAAAAGTCATCTAGTCTGAATCAGAAATATGCACAGATCAAGCACAATTTACTAGTACAAATAGTCAGAAACAATTCTAAACAAGTATGTTGGTGGATTTTGATGTGAGAGGACAACAGGCTTTTCACTGGAGAAAGCAATATTATGGATAGAGAACTTAAATTTACTAGTACAAATAGTCAGAAACAATTCTAAACAAATATGTTGGTGGATTTTGATGTGAGAGGACAACAGGCTTTTCACTGGAGAAAACAATATTATGGATAGAGAACTTGACTTGACCAGAAGTGATGGTTTAAAGTTAAAACACCTTAATGATGGATTTGTTTCTTACAAACACGCATCTTTTCACGACACAAGACATTAACTGATGGACTGGAGTGGTGTGGATAATCTAACATTACTTGTTCCATGTTTTTCAGCTGTTAGTGGTCAGTCTTTGACCTCCTCAGATTGTGGATTATTGTGATGTTTTTATCAGCTGCTTGGACTCTCATTCTGACGGCACCCATTCACTGCAGAGGATCCGTTGGTGAGCAAGTGATGGAATGCTACATTTCTCCAAATCTGTTCCCATGAAGAAACAAACTCATCTACATCTTGGATGGCCTAAGGGTGAGTAAATTTCCAGCAAAATTTTCATGTTTAGGTGAACGATTCCTTTAAAAACAATGTTTCGGATGTCTGATAAAGGCCTTGAAGTCAGCAAAACGTCATTGTTTAAAAAAAAAAAAAATTACATTTATGTTTGTAGAAGGAGTGTTGCACTTTTAAATTTGACTATAGACCACCATTTTCCCCACTCACACTGTTTATTTATTTGAATGCTTTTACTACTTTTAAACAGTTAAAAATAAAAAAAATAAAAAATCTGTTTTTATTTTAAAAGTGTACAAATCTAATATTATAATAATAAGTATTTTCCAAAATAATATTTTAATAATTTGTTTTGGCTTTAGTAAATTGAAAATATAAAATGCAAGTATTTCATTTTGAATTGCATTAAAAAACTGAAATAATATGACTCATACAGTATTTTTCTTACGCCTTACAAAAATGAAGGACCCAAAAGGTTTTTTTTGCAGTGATGCCACAAAAGAACCATTTCGAAGGAGTGTTGCACTTTTAAATTTGACTATAGACCACCATTTTCCCCACTCACACTGTTTATTTATTTGAATGCTTTTACTACTTTTAAACAGTTAAAAATAAAAAAAATAAAAAATCTGTTTTTATTTTAAAAGTGTACAAATCTAATATTATAATAATAAGTATTTTCCAAAATAATATTTTAATAATTTGTTTTGGCTTTAGTAAATTGAAAATATAAAATGCAAGTATTTCATTTTGAATTGCATTAAAAAACAGAAATAATATGACTCATACAGTATTTTTCTTACGCCTTACAAAAATGAAGGACCCAAAAGGTTTTTTTTGCAGTGATGCCACAGAAGAACCATTTCTGGTTCACAAAAGAACCACCAGTTTTTAAAAGAACGTTTTTGTTGTTGTTGTTTGTTTGTTTTTTTGTGTGAAGAACATTTTATTATCTAAAGAAACCTTTTCCATTATAATAGGTTTTCATGCATAATATTATATGGCTGCTATTATATTTTCATCTCATCATATTTTGGAGTCCACTTACATAGTTACGTTGCTTGTGTCCGTTTTTATGGTCTGCTCACCATATTTGCCCAAGACGTAAATGATACTGACAACAAGAGCAGGAGGAGCTGAAACAAATTGTTGACAATGCAATTATAGTATAAGAAAGAGCCTTCAAACTTCTTGGGATTTTTGCCCATTTGATCTTCATTGATCATCTGAGCACTTACTAAAGTACTTCAACAGGCATATTAAAGGTTTTTGAACTCACCCCACCCAACCACAGAGATCTTGATCATGTAATGTTTGATGGTGACTGAGTGTTTGGCCATCTGCAGGCAGAGGTGAAAAGCCTCCACCGCAAACCAGTTGAAACTGGCCAGCAAGCAGTAGTGCATGAATCCAGCCATGACCTTGCAGGCGGTGACGTCCTTCGCACGCGCTACATACTCATTCGACAGGAAGGCCACGTTGAGCAGGAACAGCGCCACAAAGAGATTAACCAGCACGCGGAGAGAATCAGTGGCCTTCACTCTCCTAAAATTTAAAATGCAATTAAAATGTTCAATCCATCACCTTGAAATCAAAGAGCCAGCCATTGTGAATTTAAAAAATGAAGGATTAGCCTTGATAATAAAGTTACTTTAAACTTGAAATCTTGTTTGAAAATAATTAGGATTACAACCATCATTTTAAGCCAGGTTTTAATTTTACAGTCATGTTGCATCCAAATTAGACCAAAGTCCCTTTAAGACAAGTCATGTAACTCAGCGGCCATCTTTGAAATGCCTTTCGGGCATTCAAGTGCATCTCTTTGAATGGGGAAACATCAAATTCTCCAAAACTGTTCACTAAGCTTACGATTCAATTTCATATTTGAAATCACCAAAGAAATCTGACAACTGTGTCATAAATGTTGTTACTTTTGCTCAAAACGTGTTATAAAAAGCTTATTTTTCTGGCTAGATCAGCCAGTGAGCATGCACAGTCCTAAGAGCACGTCTCAGAACGCTGACTGTTTCTATAGCAACCGGGACTTCTAACGGCAGCTGCAGTGACACGTCTTGGGTATTCTATAGTCTTTGATTAAACCCATCATTAAAGGAATATTCTGGGTTTAGTACAAGTCAAGCTTAATAAATAGCACCTGTGGCATAATGTTGATTGATTAATTTCCACTTGATTTTTTCCACATGATTTTATTGTAAGAAAAAAACTAATATTTTTAATAATTCTTAATGTCTCTTTTACTGACCAAGGATGAATTTATCTAAAAAATAAATAAATAATAATATTGTGAAATATTACAATTTAAAATAGCGGTTTTCTATTTGAATATATTGTAAAATGTAATTTATTCCTGTGATGCAAAGCTAAATGTTCAGCATCATTTCTACAGTCTTCAGTGTCACATGATCCTTCAGAAATCCTTCTAATATGCTAATTTGCTGCTCAAGAAACATTTCTTCTTATTATCAGTGTTAAACAGTTGTGCTGCTTGATATTTTGTTAACCGTGTTTTGTTTTTTTTTATCAAATAAATTCAGCCTTAGTGAGACTTCTTTCAAAAACATTGAAAAATCTTAATTAGTGTGTCTCACCTCATGAGGAAGTGCATGAAGAGCCCGATGGACAGGAAAAACAAGGAGAGGCCGCAGCCGATGTAGGTGATGTAGGTGAGAGCAGTGAGGTCGCTTTGGGCAATGGGTACGTTTGGAGGGGTCTGTATTAAAACCGTGTTTAGTTACACAGGACATTGGCAACATTAAGGGTTCAATAACCACAAAATGTCTGTTGTGAAAGGATTTTATCAGCCACAGATTAATAAACATAAATCTGAAGGTGCACGTACAGAACTTATACTCGCACTCCAGCTCAATTTCACAGATTCCAGAAGGAAACAGGAGAACCTACCATAAGCACAGCGAAGAAAGTCAAATGTTTGCATTCACATGTTATATTGTCTTCTGTATTAAAGGTGCTACACCCTTCGGATGTCCAGTTTGGCTTATTTCCTGAAAAAAGGAGGGACTGGTTAGTTTTGTGTATAGATTTAGAGTGAATTAATGAAATTGACATTATGCTTTGGTCAGCAGCATGGGCCGAAAGATTCAAACTCTTAACCAATTATCTTAAATTTGCTTAAGTATGAATACCAACATTGAAATTCAGCTCTCTGTGATATGGAAACTGGAAGTGTATTATTTTAATGTGACATTTTTTAAAGAATATTTCAATGTCTGTGCTGTAAAAAACATGCACAAATAAAAAACAAAAATACAAGAGCATCACAGACCGTTTCCATCCCATGATTTACAAACAGGACTTTCCTCCGTCTTCTGCAGAGAAATACATCAGAATTTCACAAAATAAGATTCGGATGCATTTTACACTACTAGAAACACTTTTTTCCCAAACATTTGAATACCTGATATTTTTTGAAGGTCAAGCTGATGGCGTCACTCAGATTAGAAATTTTTGTCCCCATTTCGATTGCATAAACCTCATCATTCAAAACCGTACTATTCTCTGCATCCTTAAAATAAAAATGAAAGAGGATTGTTTAGGATTGTTTTGTTTTATTGCTTAGGAACAGAATCAGACTTCTATATATAACCATGATGCGATTTACATCACAAATAAAATAAAATAAGATGCAAATAAGACCAGTCAGTAGGTAAAATGACAGGTCAAGAAAAAGGCAAAATATAAATGAATATCTAAATGTTGAGGATATTCAGGATTATTATCCTATTTTATTATTATTTTAAAGGGGTCATATGATGCGATTTACATTTTTCCTTTTTTTTTGGAGTGTTGTTACAAGTTTTTGGTGCATAAAGAAGATCTGAAAAGTCATTCTAACACGCCCCCACATGTCTACGTCACGAGTTTTCATGTTTAAAGAATTTGCCACTGATGATTCAAACGCAAGTTTTAAGAAATGTAGAGTAGCGCTTGTTTGTTGTTTCTCCGATCACAAATGCAGACACGGTTTTATGCGATGCAACGCAACGCGTACCAAGACAGTATAAGTCATTATAATCCGTAATTATGTCCCCACTGGATGCAACAAATGCCTCATTTATAATGGGTTTTAATGTTTTTGTCTCGTCGCTCCGGGACACGGCATCACAATATGGTGAGGGGCGTAACATTTCCGTCACACGCTTGAGGTATTCGGCCAATCACAACGCACTGGATAGCTGGCCAATCAGAGCACACCTCGCTTTTCAGACCGATGAGCTTTGTAAAAATCAACGCGTTTCAGAAAGGTGGGGCATAAAGGAGAAACAATAATGTAAAATATGTGGAAAATAATGCGTTTTTTGAACCTTAAACCGCATAAACACATTTCATTACACCAAATACACCAAATAATGTTCTTTTTAGCAACATCATATGACCCCTTTAAGCCATTTTTTTTTTATTAATGAAGTTATGTTTATTTTTGTAAATCCTCAGTTAAAAGAAGCAAAAACTGCTTTCTGTTACAAACACAGCATTAAAGGTTGACTAAGCCTGTTTTTGATGTTTATTTATACCTTTGACATGTTGGGAAAGAGGAAAACACCCATAAAAGCACTTCCTGCACTTTGGTTGAGCGCTTTCTTAGCTGTTTCCTCTGGAATACTGAAAGCAATGGGATAATTCTGCAGTTCGTCCAAATCATCTATAACCTGTAAACATATGGAGATTTCCATTCTGAGGTACATTTCATGTTTTTAAAAGATAAGCATTTTTGTCACCACCGTTATGCAAAGTGAATGGTTGAAGTCACTTACACTGATGCCAGTTTCTGAAGAGTAGATGAAGTAGGACGTTGTGATTTCGGACTCATTTTGAATTTTCTTTAAAACCCCTTTAACGTTACCCATGGATATAGAGGCAACACTCAAATTCTCCATCAAAAGCAGTAGGCTGGAGAGATTTTCCATGGCCTTACTGAACGAGATACAAGATTATTTGTGTTGCTGTGACAATATATCTGATAGAGTAAATGGGTCAGTTTACAGCAGTGTTAATTTTGTTGACGAATAATTTTCATCAACAACATTTTTTTCACCAACGACAACGAGACGATAAGGAACTAAAACTCTTTTTAAATGACAAAAACTATGACGTAAATCAATTGACGTTTTCGTCAACGAATAAAAACAAGACGAAAATGTTAGGGAGGGACGATTTGGGAAGAGATTCATTCAGAAAGAATCTGCTGAGTGGTTCGGAGATTAGATGCGTACATATGAACCGGCGGGACATAAGCTAACATACACTTGCTGCACGTTGCATAAAACGTTAAAAATGTCAATATGTGGGAGTAAGAGAAGAGCAGACATATGG
>NW_015656152.1:109531-127563 GCF_001515625.1 Sinocyclocheilus rhinocerous | reverse complement strand
CATAAAACGTTCAAAAATGTCAATATGTGGGAGTAAGAGAAGAGCAGACATATGGATAAATCTGACGACGCAAGAGAGAACTCAGTTCGGTCCGGTTTTCTGAGCGCACACACTGAAGCATAAACACACAGAAAGCGCGTCTCACAGCACACAAGTACTCTCTCGCGTCGCATGAACGCAGAATTACACACAAAATGATGTCGAACTGTCCGTTTTGACGAGTATTCACGTAAACACAGTTGATTACATCTTAAGTGAACATAAACAGTAGGGAGAACATGTATCAGTACATTGCTTCCATTGCAGCTGTGCATTCGGTTTTAAAGGGATAACAGCCTAATTTAGTTGCTATTGTCCGAGCCATTGATGTTAATCAAGCAGCAAAAGAAAGACAGAAAATCACGCACTGCTCTTGACTTGAAAATTTTAGTAGCCCTAAAGATTAATCTAAATTTATTTATAGAAATAAATATGTCTGCTTGAAAGAATGAAGAATATGGTAAACATGTTGCTATAAAGAATGCATAATTAGCCTATATAACCATTGGTATTTCATTAAAAAGAAGACCATGTTCTTGTTCTTTATGAGAAGTGGTTTTATCTCATTTTAACACAAAGGCATGTTGTGTGTCACCGCAGTTAAATCGGTGTCTATCATGATAAAACCTTAATATCAAACCTATATAATGAGTTTGGAAATTTTAGAGAAATGCTTAATTAAATGCACTGTAACTAAACCCATTAGATTTTAGCCGACTAAAGTTACTGTAGATTTAATCGACTAAAATCTTATGATATTTAGTCGACTAAAACTAGACTAAAACTAAAAACAATTCAGATGACTAAAATATGACTAAAACTAAATGGCATTTTAGTCAAAAGACTATGACTAAAACTAATTCAAAATTTGCTGTCAAAATTAGCACTGGTTTACAGTCATTGGGACAGCAGATATGACACAGGGATAGATGAGATAAATCCCTTGTGGAAAGCCCCAGTCTCCCATATTTTTAAAATGATTTCTATTACATTATTAAGCGCAGCAAGTTATCATGGAAACTTCCTGAATATGGTCATACATTTTATAACAAATAATATACCACTAAAAACCTTACTAGACTTGAAAGCATACAAGAAAAAAATACTTACGCAGCTGCCGCAGCATCTATCTCTGTTTTATTAGTATTGAAATTATTTGAGGGTGCCTTAATTTTTGGCGTATCTTGAAGAGGACTTCCACACTTATAACAAGTTGCAGTTTTATTATGGATCACAATACTGTTTATATTACCTTCTTCACCTACATTATCACATGTGTAAAAACATAAAAATGAAAAATAAGTAAATAATTAAGAGCAATATGCAGCACTGGGTTTTAATGACACATTTAGTCAGTGAATAAAGCAAAAATAGGCATATTATACCACGTTCTTACCTTTACAGCTGAAATCATATTGTGCATTCTTACACGTCTGACTGGGATTCAGGCAGGTCATATTACACGCTTAGAAATATAAAACAAAAAAGAGCAATATTACAAGTTATGCAAATAATACAGCCATAATATTGCATGTACAGTATACTATGCAAATAATTTATAATGTTAATGTTAAAATGTCTGTTAAGTCTGTCACTGACTGTGCTACAACAGATTGATTTACCACTCCACTTACAGGAATTACTCTTTTATTAGTCTAATATATCTTTAATATTAATATAATGCGTAGAAGTTT
The DNA here is from genome assembly GCF_001515625.1 of Sinocyclocheilus rhinocerous. Taxonomy (NCBI): domain Eukaryota; kingdom Metazoa; phylum Chordata; class Actinopteri; order Cypriniformes; family Cyprinidae; genus Sinocyclocheilus; species Sinocyclocheilus rhinocerous. Next base: position 125,830 of record NW_015656152.1, on the reverse strand, counting down.
TTGTAAATATACTCACCATATCCCACATTCTCAAAATATGTAGGCGTTTGGTGGGTCCAGTTACAACCTTTAATAAAGAGAACAAAAATATTTTTCTAACTATCAGATATTATCTGCAAAAAGCAGAACTCTTGTAATACAGCAAGTATGTAGTGAATAAATTGAAACTGGACATTTTAAAGAAAACTACAGATTGTTGTCATACATTTCTAAAATCACAGGTTACCAAATGCATGGATGCAAAATGACAGATCTTTCATTTACCTTTTGTAATCCAGTTTGTCAAAGTGTCATTTCTACATTTCCCTTCAATTAAACAGACAAATGTGGGCATAACACATCTGCTTATGTTGAGTTTGTAAGGTGGGTGTCTTGATAAAGTTACACCACAGTCTGCAAAACAACAGGTTAGAAAACAAGGTTATTCTGTTTTAATACTATAATGTTATTAAAAATAAATAATAAATCAGATGAATTTCTAAAGTAAATCCACAGGGTTCATTATTGACCATGGCGCTAGCAAGAGAAAGCCTCTCAGCCCAAATACTCTCAAACTCACCACTACTGTGTGTTGTACAGGATGTGTTTGTACTGTGTGTTGTGTTTCCTGTACAGAATGAATTTTCAACAATTGGAAATACAGAGATTTTGAATAGGTTCTCTGTTGAAACAAACAAACAAAAAAAAACAATCATTTTAAATACATACAACTAACCCAGCTAATTGGGAATGTTCTCAGAAATTTTAAGTTCTCTCAAAGTTATGAACAAATAAATGTTCTCCAGTAACGTTAACAGAACATTCGTTCAAAGTTAGCTGGTCTTTAATAACATTCTCAAAACATTATTTATACATTGTTCATAGAATGTGTTTTTAAAACATTTCAGTTGGAATATTTTTAAATGTTACTACTTGTTTCAGAAAGTTCAGAGAACATTCCAGTAATGTTTTTATTAATGCTTGTAATTTTGAACAATTTTATAACATTTGCTATATATATATTTCAAAGTTAGCTGGTCTTTAATAACATTCTCAAAACATTATTTATACATTGTTCATAGAATGTGTTTTTAAAACATTTCAGTTGGATTTTTTTAAATGTTACTACTTGTTTCAGAAAGTTCAGAGAACATTCGAAAGTAATGTTCCAGTAATGTTTTTATTAATGCTTGTAATTTTGAAAAATGTTATAACATTTGCTATATATATATAAAAAAAATTGTTTTAAAACTGAACGCATTGTGGTTTGCTTTGATTTGGTTTTGTGATGAAGACATGCAAAAAAAAAAAAAAGAAAGAAAAAAAAAGTACATAAGTATGTAAGCTTTTCTCTTTTAATTTAGTCCTCACCTGATGATTCATTAGAACCGCACTGAAGTGAGCTCACTGCTTTGCTCTGTAAAATACCCCATTTATCACCATTGCAACTAGCTGTACAGACAAATGATAAACAAGTTGTCCACTAAAAAGTGATTTTTATTTTATAGAAGTTTAATTAACACATTTGATTCTCATTCCCTTTCATGAATGTGTCTGATTTGAATCACCTGTTTTCATGTATCCTTTGAAACCACATGAACCCAGTATGAACATATCCATCTTCTTATTATTTCCATTTTTTGTGCATGCAGATGTTGAGTGCAGAGGACAAACAGGTTTTGGAGGGGTATTACCTGTGGAATCTCCTGCAGATATGCAGAAAAGGGCAGATAAAATAAGCAGGAGGCCACGAATGTTCCACTTCATCCCTGACAGGATCTCCAGGTTCCTCGATAACATCTGAAGAGCAAGAAGAAAGGTGTAAAACATGAAATACACCATGTTTTGCTTTTAAACTCAAATGCAAATGATAACAACTGTCAGTAACATTTAGGAAAATCCCTAAAAGGATTACAAATTTTTTTTTTTAATGAATGAAGCAAGTTTTCCTGTAATTTTTAAGTATAGAATATGGCATACAGAATAATTGTCCATAACTGTTTACCAGTTAAGACAAAATTGTGTGGGGCTTCAGGTGTCATTTGCTTCCAGTTATTATATCTGTACAAAAACAGTCCATTATGCTGCTTGATATAGCAAACTTTCATAATTATAAACACTGGTTTGCAGCACAAATAGTTTTACTGTTTACTGCACTGTTATTCTTCTAGTAGTCATTTACCTGTATCGACTAATGTCTCACACATTCACAGAAAATAGCTTATTTCCATGTTGCAAAATAAGGTGGATATCTTATTATGTCCTTTTTTCGTTCTATACTTTGTTGATTCAAGTTTATGTAAGTTGTTCTGGCATGAATAAAGACAAAAAATAAAAATAAGGTGGATATGTGCAAGGGAATGAATTACAAAGAATAACTGATCCAAACTTTTATTATAATACTTTACAGTAAAGTGTGTCCGTAGACATGTTTTTGAAAAAAAAAAAACCTGTGCCCACCTGTGAATTATTCAATTTGTTGTAACTTTTATATTATTTTTATGTTTTAGTCCAAGTGATACAAATAGTGAATGTAGTAAATGTTATGTAACATTTAATCAAAGGCCATAAACCTGTGATGAAATAAACAAATCAACTCCCAGTTCCAATGTAGTGAGGTACATTTATAGGTTTGCTCATAAGTCTGCTCATATGTAAACGTGTTATGTGAAATGGCATATTCAGGACAGTACTAAAAAGACGAACACACCATTTTTATGATCCCTCTTATTTTGTTAAAACTATTAACATTTTGCATATACTGCAAGGGGTAACATTTAATCAAAGGCCATAAACCTGTGATGAAATAAACAAATCAACTCCCAGTTCCAATGTAGTGAGGTACATTTATAGGTTTGCTCATAAGTCTGCTCATATGTAAACGTGTTATGTGAAATGGCATATTCAGGACAGTACTAAAAAGACGAACACACCATTTTTATGATCCCTCTTATTTTGTTAAAACTATTAACATTTTGCATATACTGCAAACTTATGTGTAAACTTATGAGCAGAACTGTACATTTAGCAGATACTGTTATCCAAACTGATTTAAGGAAATGAGAAAAAGCACAAACAATTTATCACAGCCACAATGCAAAATATTTTTGCCACAATGCAAAACTTCAAGACTAAACCAGAACAAAAGTGTAAAAATCATTTACTGAATCATGGTTATTTTTGTCTGTACTCTTAAAAATAATTGGCATCTATGATTCCATAAACAAGCTTTAACATCCATGGATTGACCTTTCCACTCCACAAAAGGTTCTTTATAGTGGAAAGAGATTCTTTAGATTTTCAAAATGCTCTTCACATTAAGAAAAATAAGGTTCTTTTAAGTACTGCTCACTCAAAGGTTCTTTGGGGAACTCAAAATGGGAAAAAAAAAAAACCTTTTAGAACATTATTTTTTTAAGAGTGTACTTCTAAGATAACTGAAACAAACTTCTTACCTGGTGAAGAGTCGTTGAGTCTTTCCAAATACTTTTCATTTCATGAGATATAGATGGTACATAATTTTGCATGTAGCATTTCCTACCTCCCCCTGTGGTTTTCTGTTTTTGTTAATCACATCTCTGGATGCAAATCAGCTGTAAGAGAACAATGGGATGAGACAGTCACTCTGAACAGCCATATTCTTTACTGTTAGATGATTATACTGTGACCTCAGTAAGCAAAAGAGCTTGGATAGGTTTTCATGGTTAATCTTGTAAAATTGCCTGTAAATTAGGGCTTTGCAATTAATTGCATGCGATTGTCATGCGCATCTCGTCAGTAAAGCCGAATCGCCTGCGATAATGAATGCGATATTGCCTAATTGTCAGTGAACTACGGCTCTGTGTAGTAAATGCCGATCCATCTGAAAGCAGGTGATGGAGATTTACTACTAATCACGGAACCGGCTTTACTGATGAGATGCGCATGACAATCGCATGCGATTAATTGCACAGCCCTACTGTAAATGTGGTTTTTATGCAGCCGGACAATAAAACACACGTTGAGCTGCATACACATGAGAAGAGACATCATTACATGAACATAAGCATCGACAAACATTATAGAGAAGCAAACAAGATAATATTGGGAAAAAAAAAATTTCAAACAATTTCAAATGTTGTAGTTTTAGATGAATGATTAATTAAAATAGCAATGATCTGAAATTGTGGTATATTTCCTTTTTTTGGTGTTTCATGAATTGTTTTGTGCTTTCTAATAGATTTTATTGTTTACATTTTGCAGACAAGTTAGTATAGCTGAATAATCTGTTATTGATTGGCAGGTTTGCATTGTGACTACATGTACTTGCGGTGCTGGGTCAACATGTTAAAGGGATATTTCACCCAAAAATCCGCTTCGTCATGCCTGGAGCTGATCCGTGCTGGTCGCTGAGGAAATACATCAACCATCATCAACATCAGCCCGGGGTCGTCACATGTGGTTGCCGCAAGCTTTTCAGACCGATGAACTTTGTAAAAATCGACTCATTTCAGAAAGGCGGGGCATAGAGGAGAAACAATAATGTACAGTATGTGGAAAATAATGTGTTTTTTGAACCTTAAACCACATAAACACATTTCATTACACCAAATACACAAAATAATGTTCTTTTTAGCAACATCATATGACCCCTTTAAAATAGTCCATGTGACATCAGAGGTTCAACCGTAATTTTATGAAACTATCTCTCTTAGTTCATTGTCTGTATATTCTGGTTCAAATAAGTAAGGCTGGGCAAAAAATAGTAAGTCATCCTCTCTGTTGAAATCTTCAGACGTGTTTATGATGACTGTTTTATGTTCAGCGTGCATCTTCTTCTGCTTGTAAACAAGGCGCAGCGCATCTGTCAGAACGCCGACTCCTGCATCAGCAGCACTACACGCTCGTGAACACGCGTCGAAGACTGACATGAAAGAGAAAAATCATTGAATGAAGTCGTTATTTTTGTTCTCTTTGCGTACAACGAAGTATTCTAATAGCTTCATAAAATTATGGTTGAACCACTGATGTCACATGGACTATTTTAACGATGTCCTTACTACCTTTCTGGGTCTTGAATGTGTCAGTTGCGTTGCTGTCTATGCAGGGTCAGAAAGCTCTCGGATTTCATCATAAATATTTTAATTTGTGTTCCGGGTTTGGAACGACATGAGGGTGAGTAATTAATGACTGAATCTTCATTTTTGGGTGAACCTTCCCTTTGAATGAACTGTTGTTATTTCTCCGGTGAAAACGTTCAACTTTTTTAATTAATGTCTCTCACGTTGGGTAAATTAAAGTAGTTAAAGTGACTAACTGTGACATGTTTTCTCACGTTGGGTAAAGTAGTCAAAGTGACTACAAACTACAAAGTTTGTTACTTTAACTACTTTACTATCTGTGACACTTTCTCCCATGCTGGGGTTAAAATGCAAAGTATATGACATCACGGATGTTTTGCCATCACTGCCAGTTTCACCATCAAAAGATCAGTACAACCGTCTGCCACAAATAACAGTTATGTCCTTCTTAGGAACACAAATACGCCCCTCAGGAGCATCTGTTGCCTAACAAGGTATTAGTAAAAACAAGCCCTGTGTTCATATCAGTATCACAGTGCGGTAATAGGAATTCATCTGTTTAACAAATGAGGAGTGTCACCACAGAGGACGTCAGCCAAACAAATGAAACCTTGTGAGTTTACAGTCATGTGGACAGCCACATTTTAAAAGGCTTCGTGTTGAACTGAAGCGCATATAGTACATACTGTATATAGATGATATACAGGAATATTGATGATAATTATGATAATTTTACACTATATTGGAGCAGGCACTCATGATTTGCTATACATGTGGTTCTTTTTTCAAACATACATTCCTTGAGAAGTACTTTACATAAAAAAATGAGTCAGAGCAATTTCAGTTTAATCATGTTTGGGCAAACATAAGCAATTCTGTTTAATTCTGTTTGCATATTGTCAGTCAGCTTATTTGGATTATTTAAAATGACTCATTTTGTTGTGATTCATACACATCCTTTGTGTTAAATGGCATAATGGATCAATGCTGGAAAAGGTTCAGTTGAGCTCATTTTGTTCAACTTTTTCTTTTCTTAGCGTTGGATAAAAGCGTCTGCTAAATGACTAAATGTAAATGTAACTTCTTAATAATTTTTGATTGTTTTGTTTTTTGTACATAATAAATGTTCAGATAATATGTGGAGTGATCTGTATTACTGTATACTACACGATTGTACTGTATATTGTATAGTGACCTGACCTTAACCTTAGCATGGTCATATTCTCAGCTCATAAAACAACTTCGATAACAGTGTTTGAACCTATAAAACCTACTGTATCGTATTTAAAACACAAATTTCTATGGCTAAATTATCAACATGATTATCAACAAACCTTTGCTGAAAAACCTGTCTTGCACTTCATGCCTTCTGTCGTCTATACTTTTTTTAGCGAGTAAACGGCCTTTTAATCTAAGCGTAAAAATGTCCACCTTCAGGTCATGGATCACGCGTCTTCTTTTTGCTGTGAAATATATTTATAAACATGAAAATATTGTTTTATATTGTTAATAATATTTCAAGATGAACACTTACTTTATTGAAGCAACTTACTTGATTATCCATATTTCCATATTATTTTAGAAAAATCATGTTCAAATGTGAGCATTTGAGAAACATTTATTTGTTCATCTCTCAATCATCATTATATTGCATTGCATTATGTTTTTGACACTACAGAGCTTTGATCATAAAACTAAGCATTTAAATATCATCTTATTAAGACATATTATTGGGATATATAGAGTGACAACTAATATTTATGTGCATTTTATGTAAATAGTCTGATAGATACACAGATCTCACTTATTTACATTACAAGCTACCAGAATTTCATCTTACTTTTTGGCCATAGAAATATCAGCATTGCACCAAATTGCATATTTTTGCTCAGTTTGGGCCTCTCAATAAAACTGAGGTGTTTTTTCCTTATCGAGCTTCAAATTCTCCTATTTCATAGGCTACTATATGAGCCATAAAAGCATGGTGCATCAAAAATGATACTCAAAAAACAACAACAGCAAAAAAGATTTTTCTGACTATTATTTCATATGTCAGGCTTTACATGGTTAAGTATCCATTAACCATCATATTCTTGTTTGCGTTGTGTTCTGATGTTCTGAACATTCCTATCTTTTGTTCAGACTGTCGGTCCAAATCCGATTTTTGTGCATATCCGATTGGAATCCGATCATATATAGCAAGTCTGAACGGCAAAATATCACATGAAATCTGATTTTTACAAATCCGTTTCAAGCCACATTCATACGTGGTTTGAAATTCAAATCGCATTTCTGGAAATCCGTTTCAGTCTGACCACTCAGATCGGATTTTACATAGCTTTTTTTGCCTGTCAACATGACGTAAAAACGTAGTTAGACATTGTTTGTGGAAAACATGCTGAATGTCTTTGCAGAAACAAGTTGTTGTTCAGTGGCGTACCGCACATCTGTGAGGCCCCCCGCAAACGAGATGGGGCCTCTCCAGCAGTGATGTCATGTATGAAATGTTATTATGCACCTGCTGCAACATACTACTGAGTCCGTCTCCCCCAGTTACATAACTGATTTAACAGTAATGAATGTGGTAAATTATCATTGCATCGATGCATTTGACGTTATTATTGAATAACATTATATAGGCTATATAATGTGCATTTGATATCGCTTTTTAGTCAGACTGAAATCCCTGCAGCAGGAGGATCCTTCAACAATAATAATACACAAACATCTGTTATAGGCCCCCAGTCTACATATTTTAATCGTAAGCTCAATAAAATTCATAATGGCCAGAACATGTCTCAGTTCAAACATGGCCTACATAAGCATCGCTAAATGCAAAGAAATTATACAAGCAAAATTCAAGTCATGCAGTAAGAAAATGAACAGTAATACTTTAGGATATATGAAACATTTTGACGATTAACTTATTAACTTATTTATTCTTTTTATCAACTGATTCCCACAAACAACCAAGCAAAACGCTATCGAATTATTTGCGCTCTCCGGGCATTTGCGCAAAGTCTTTCACTGCGCTTTAATGTCGATGCATGGGCATTCTCAGTACTCAGAAGAGTTCAACTGGACAGTCTGCAACACTGTGCTCCGGAGAAATGTCTTGATCACTTTCAATTTCGAGAACGAACGATAGCAATTGCATGGCAAAGTCTGGTGACAAGTCATCATACTGAACTGCTAAAGCGTTCGCCATTTGAAACACGTCGTTGTCAAAGAAGCGCAGCAGCGGACCAGGGCTCAAAAACACAGTTTGCATCATCAAGGTGTATCCACCTTTTTCTTCAACGCGGAAGTAAGCCTATGGGTGAGACTTCCGGTTCTTTAGCCGCTATAGGGAAATAACGAGAAGAATAACAATGTGCAGTAAACGGTAAAACTGTTTGCACTACAAACCAGTGTGTTCATAGAAGATAATACATTCAAATAATATGGTAAGACACACCAATTTTCAATATCAAGCAGCAAAAGTAAGCGGTTTTGTACAGCTAAAAATAGCTGGACGCGGATGAGACCGGAAGCTAGACCCATAGAATTTACAAATGGCCGCGCCCATTTTTACGGCAAGAAAAAGGTGGATAGCTATACTGAATTTGCTCTTCTAATGTGTCATGGTCTTTCTGGACTTTCTGGCACAGAGCGTCCCACCACACCTGGTCCGCAACACACCGCACCATAAACCCACCAGCTCATTATGCACAGAGCAATTTCTAAAGGCCTGACTCATCCGCTTTCCTGGCAATATTTGTTGTGAAAATTCACAAGGTCGCAACTTTTGGTCGCAAATTACTGACACTGGGAAACATGACTTAATTCCATAGAAGCCAAGAAATTCTTAGTATGAATTGAACTTATGTCTCAAATCATTTTTAAAAGTTGTGTCTTCAATGTGGCGTTGAGGTAAGCTTTCTGTGCATTCCTGTCCTGATTTACCGCAAGACTGAGCTTTACCATCAGATGTGGTTTCAATTTCTTTATTTACATGTTGTTAAGACTGGAGAGGCAGCAGTAGGAACGTATTTACTGTAACCCAAACCCAAAGTGTAAAAAATTGTCAAGGTAAGACATGCGGAATTTGTGAAATATGTTTCCATGGCTGTGGACTGTATGAAGAGGATTCATTCAATGATGGGAAAACAGTCCCTCTGTGTTTCACAGCCCATAGAAATGTAACATGATAGGTTTGTTAGCAAGTGTTTATTTTGGGCAAAGCAATAAATGTAACCCTCAATCATACGGCATAAAAAGCACAATTACAAGCTGCCACAAGCAACGTTCAACGAACAACAGCAAAGGAACCGGCATTTAACACTGAAGGAAACGTGTGTGTGTGTGTGTGTGTGTATTTTAAACTCTGCAACCACAAGAATTGGATGCATTTTACCGTTTTTCCACTCCAACTGTTACTCGTCTTTTTTGAATCCGCTTTGCATAGTTTTTCCTACACTCACAGACAGCTTTAAATGTACCGCAAAAACACGCACAGGCACACATAAAAATGCAATCATTAAGACCTACACTTCTCAGTGTACCGTGGGAGGACTCCAACTCTGTCAGGATAGTGGATTTGGCTATATTAAATACTTTCATTAAAAAATTTCATTATTTCTGTGGAAAAATGAAGTTAGGCAACGCAGATTTGTGCAAAACATTCTCGCCGCTGGATTGTTCTGGTTCTCAATGAGCCTCAGACAGTGGAGTTTAAATGTGAGAGTCGTCCTGCCTTACCTGCAAAAGCCTGTTCCATTGTGGAAAGTCACACAGGTAGCATTGTTGACACAGGGCTTCACAGGGTCCACACACTGCAGAGCTGTGAAGAAACATGAACACATCAGATCAGGACTGGCTCAATTAAGATGACAAGAAGTACTGTGCAAAGAACCAATAACAGCAAACTCAAAATTAATACTAGAAATGAACCAGTATAGAAACACTTGGGCTAGACAATAGAGATTTTTTTTATTACACAGAACTATGGTTAAATCAAATATTTTTTCATAATGACAGACTAAAATTTACTGATTACTGTCCATACAGTATCTATGGTCATAACAGCAGTTACTTTTCAACTTGAACGACACTCTTGCGCACGTCAATGCTACAGATTAGATATGACAAATTAGACATTTTGATCAAATATTTGTTGTTGGACATTAAATTTACGCAGGAAATTGTGTTGTTTTTAATAAAAACTAGTTTGCTGTACTTTGGTATTATTAGATTAAATTGGAACCTGCTGCCTATCTGTATTTTATCAACAAGCAAACACCATATGCCAATGTTGTTACATATTATATTGAACATTTATGAGCGTATATATCACAAAAATAGCATATATATAGATCTTTCCAGTAATAAATATAGCTACTGACGGCAAATGACTCTTTCAAAAATGTGTTCTGAAATATAAAGTACTTACCATATGATATTTTAAGGCAGCAAATAACTAGAAGGATGACTTTGCCCGAAGAGACACTGGGTAATTGGCCCATATTTTGAGTAAAATCCAAAGTCACCATCTTAAAAGTCTTAAAATTATCTTCTAGAGTCGAAAAACATATTATAATAGTGGTGTACAGCACATCTGAGTCCCCTGAAAAAAGCCCCTCCCACCAGCAGTCATATGAAAATTTATTTTGCATGATTTAAAAGTAGCCTAATGAATGTGGAGCATTATCAGTGCATTGATGCATTTTATGTTATTATTAATTAACATATAATTAGCTATATAATGTTCGTAATGATTCTGATAACACTTTCAGTCAGATTGAAATCCCTGAAGGAATAGCCTTAATATTTAGTCCATGAAGGTGGAGGCAAAAGTGCTGCTGCTTCGATTTGATTATTTTAGCAATAGCAGGAGGATCCTTCAACAATAATAATACACAAACATCTGTTATAGGCCCCCAGTCTACATATTTTAATCGTAAGCTCAATAAAATTCATAATGGCCAGAACATGTCTCAGTTCAAACATGGCCTACATAAGCATCGCTAAATGCAAAGAAATTATACAAGCAAAATTCAAGTCATGCAGTAAGAAAATGAACAGTAATACTTTAGGATATATGAAACATTTTGACGATTAACTTATTAACTTATTTATTCTTTTTATCAACTGATTCCCACAAACAACCAAGCAAAACGCTATCGAATTATTTGCGCTCTCCGGGCATTTGCGCAAAGTCTTTCACTGCGCTTTAATGTCGATGCATGGGCATTCTCAGTACTCAGAAGAGTTCAACTGGACAGTCTGCAACATTGTGCTCCGGAGAAATGTCTTGATCACTTTCAATTTCGAGAACGAACGATAGCAATTGCATGGCAAAGTCTGGTGACAAGTCATCATACTGAACTGCTAAAGCGTTCGCCATTTGAAACACGTCGTTGTCAAAGAAGCGCAGCAGCGGACCAGGGCTCAAAAACACAGTTTGCATCATCAAGGTGTATCCACCTTTTTCTTCAACGCGGAAGTAAGCCTATGGGTGAGACTTCCGGTTCTTTAGCCGCTATAGGGAAATAACGAGAAGAATAACAATGTGCAGTAAACGGTAAAACTGTTTGCACTACAAACCAGTGTGTTCATAAAAGATAATACATTCAAATAATATGGTAAGACACACCAATTTTCAATATCAAGCAGCAAAAGTAAGCGGTTTTGTACAGCTAAAAATAGCTGGACGCGGATGAGACCGGAAGCTAGACCCATAGAATTTACAAATGGCCGCGCCCATTTTTACGGCAAGAAAAAGGTGGATAGCTATACTGAATTTGCTCTTCTAATGTGTCATGGTCTTTCTGGACTTTCTGGCACAGAGCGTCCCACCACACCTGGTCCGCAACACACCGCACCATAAACCCACCAGCTCATTATGCACAGAGCAATTTTTAACACCACTTACTAATATAAAAATATAACACAATACAGAAATAAAAATGCTCTTTTTTTTTTTAATTGAAAAAATTTAAAACTCTTTACATTACAATTTGTCTTTATATGGCAAATAGTAAACAATTTTGAAGAATTTCTACACAGCTCTTTTACATAGAAGGACAGTTTAATATCACTAAAGTTAAATACCTACCAAAATATCAGTCCATAACAATGCACTGCTCTAGAAGACTTGGAATGTAGTGCAGAATGTGGACTGTTTTTATGGTGTGTTTCTATCATAATAATTTAATTTAATAATTTATGCATTTAGCTTTTATCCAAAGCGACTTACAGTGCATTCAGTCTATACATTTTTTACCAGTATGTATTATTATCAGTATTATTATGTATCAGTAGTATTTTACCTATTATATTTGTCCTTTTGCAGGAGCTTGACAGCTCCTGTCATTTTATCGAACAGAGCTATGGAAAAGAGTATAAAAATTCTTATGATGATGAAAAATACAGTAAACAGTAATACTGTGAAATATATGTTACAATTTAAAATAGCTGTTTTCTATGCGATTATAAAATATAACTTATTCCTGTGCTCAAAGCTGAATTTTCAGCATCATTACTCCAGTCTTCAGTGTCACATGATCCTTCAGAAATCATTCTGATTTGCTGCTCAAGAAACATTTCTGATATCAATGTTGATTACAGTGTTGCTTCATATTTTTGTGGATGTGATCTAACTTTTGACCGCCAGTGTATAAAATAATGCATGTGAGCTAATTAGCAAATTATGTTTTTATTATAATACATACATCACTTTCCTCTGCACTTGAATGCGAGAGTCTTCAGATTTACAATGTTCTAGAGTAAGTCTGAAAATTATATTTTAGAGTTTTATGAAACATTTTGCTACATTAATGTTTATGTAGGCTACATTGTGACGAATAACGTAAATGGCATTAAAATCTGAGGAATTCGAAAAGGCCAGTAGTAGTTTGCATCCTTGAAAATTAATCTTTCGTTTAACATTTTTTTATCGTAAACAGTTACTTAACGTAAAACTTTGCGCGTTCATATTCTGGATAGCTGGACGCGGATGAGACCGGAAGCTAGACCCATAGAATTTACAAATGGCCGCGCCCATTTTTACGGCAAGAAAAAGGTGGATAGCTATACTGAATTTGCTCTTCTAATGTGTCATGGTCTTTCTGGACTTTCTGGCACAGAGCGTCCCACCACACCTGGTCCGCAACACACCGCACCATAAACCCACCAGCTCATTATGCACAGAGCAATTTTTAACACCACTTACTAATATAAAAATATAACACAATACAGAAATAAAAATGCTCTTTTTTTTTTTAATTGAAAAAATTTAAAACTCTTTACAATACAATTTGTCTTTATATGGCAAATAGTAAACAATTTTGAAGAATTTCTACACAGCTCTTTTACATAGAAGGACAGTTTAATATCACTAAAGTTAAATACCTACCAAAATATCAGTCCATAACAATGCACTGCTCTAGAAGACTTGGAATGTAGTGCAGAATGTGGACTGTTTTTATGGTGTGTTTCTATCATAATAATTTAATTTAATAATTGATGCATTTAGCTTTTATCCAAAGCGACTTACAGTGCATTCAGTCTATAAATTTTTTACCAGTATGTATTATTATCAGTATTATTATGTATCAGTAGTATTTTACCTATTATATTTGTCCTTTTGCAGGAGCTTGACAGCTCCTGTCATTTTATCGAACAGAGCTATGGAAAAGAGTATAAAAATTCTTATGATGATGAAAAATACAGTAAACAGTAATACTGTGAAATATATGTTACAATTTAAAATAGCTGTTTTCTATGCGATTATAAAATATAACTTATTCCTGTGCTCAAAGCTGAATTTTCAGCATCATTACTCCAGTCTTCAGTGTCACATGATCCTTCAGAAATCATTCTGATTTGCTGCTCAAGAAACATTTCTGATATCAATGTTGATTACAGTGTTGCTTCATATTTTTGTGGATGTGATCTAACTTTTGACCGCCAGTGTATAAAATAATGCATGTGAGCTAATTAGCAAATTATGTTTTTATTATAATACATACATCACTTTCCTCTGCACTTGAATGCGAGAGTCTTCAGATTTACAATGTTCTAGAGTAAGTCTGAAAATTATATTTTAGAGTTTTATGAAACATTTTGCTACATTAATGTTTATGTAGGCTACATTGTGACGAATAACGTAAATGGCATTAAAATCTGAGGAATTCGAAAAGGCCAGTAGTAGTTTGCATCCTTGAAAATTAATCTTTCGTTTGACATTTTTTTATCGTAAACAGTTACTTAACGTAAAACTTTGCGCGTTCATATTCTGGACTCTTCTGCAGAGTTTGATCTCATCGCTGTCTTAATTCATAAGCCAAGTTAAACGTAAAAATATCCACTTCGATTACGGTGCGGTTGTCTTAGTGTTTATGACGAGTGAAATGTGAGAGAAACTTGCCTGGGTGTTGTTTAAACATCGCGCCACGTATTAAAAGACTTGTTTCACGCGCTTTTCCACTCCACACCAGTGTTGCCAAGTCCGTGGTTTTCCCGCGGAATTGGGATATTTTAACACTGTTGCCGCGGGTTGTTTACACGTTCGCGGTTGTGATATTTAGCCTCTGGAATGCGAATTTTACCAGAAAATTAACCATGGTTTTATTGTAGTAAAAGTGTAGTAACCATGTTTTTTTTGGAGTATTGATTGCCATTTGTATAACCACAGTTTTACTACAAATACCATTGTTAAATTATGGTTAGTGTAGCAAAACCACGGTTTAACTATAGTAACCATGTTTTTTTTGGTTTTATTTGTGGTAAAACCATGGTTAATTTCCCATTCACCATTTTTACCCCCCACCCCACCCCACCCCAATTATTATATGAGCTAAAAGAAATCACACTGTTTCGTTAATATTATGTATATTTAAATATATTTTGGAATCAACTTTCAGAAAGTCTGAGCGTGTACATGGTTCTTTTTTCATGAAGAGATAGTAACGCAGATATTTCGATGCAGTGTGACGGTATCACCAGTAGAGGACGCCATAACATTTTTCTCTAACACTGTGAAGTCAATTAATACCCTGAAAGACATTGCTGTTTTTTTTTCATAAAAGGAAATAAAGTTTAAATTGAGATCTGACTTAAAAAAAAAACAGATTTTGAGTATTTAAATGTGAAAAGAATGTCCAGTGCTGGCAAAATATGTTCAGACTGATTAAAGTCATTACAGGACACACATAAATGGTGGTTTGGCATTTGTATAGGAACACCCACTGTATGACACAGCTGAGAACAAAACTGCTTATCTCACACTTCACACCTCAGGAATGTGTGCTGCTTTCTCTTCTATTTTTAGAGCTCAGTTGAGTTTGTGGTACTGTGGTGGTGGGACATCTGTTCTTTCAATGAACTCAAACACACATGCAGGTGGCTCAACACAGGAGATCCCGGGGGACCCAATTGGATGCCAGGCTGCAGTTTGCTGACATCACCCTGTCACCATCTTCCCCTTGGGCTCCGGCTGAGGATGGAGTAGTTTCCTTTGATCCAGAGCTCCTGTTATTGACATCATCTCTGGGATTTCCAATAGTGATTCATACACATACACATACCTATATGCTTGTACAGAAGCTTGATTTATGAAATACTCTGGCTACTTTACCTACTGTTTGCAGCTACCAGTAAGAGTTGCTGTATGTTGTACTCCTAGCTGCGTTTAACACATTTTACCATCTTTTTTTACTTTTAAGAGAGCAGTTTCCTTATATATTGAAGATTTGAGTAAATTTAGGCACAAGCCCTAGATTATTGCCATTGTGGCTAACAGTTAAAAGAGTTTAAAGCAGCCTGCTGTATTAATGTTTTGGAAAGTAATCCAATTAGCTTGTAAATAAAAGAGACTTTATTTATTAAACTGATTATATTTATCCAGATCATTGAGATGGATCATTTCTTTGTTCTTTCTGATTCAAATTTGACATTAATTTTAAAATCTTTGACTTAGGAGCATGAGTCTTAAAGTTGTCACAGCATTTTTAACAGTACAAACCTCATAATAATGAAGGAAAGTAGATGATAAGTAATAAATAATAATATGTCAAAATTTGTCACATAAGGAGTGACATGGATTTCCTAGTCTAGTAAGAGTTACAAAGGCACCATCGAGAGCATTCTGACTAGCTGCATCACTGTGTGGTATGGCGCCTGCAACGCGTCCTGCCGCAAGACACTTCAACGCATAGTGAGAGCAGCTGAGAAGATCGTTGGTGCCTCTCTCCCCTCCCTCCAGGACATTTACAACACC
>NW_015656152.1:103575-109521 GCF_001515625.1 Sinocyclocheilus rhinocerous | reverse complement strand
CGGAGTCTCCAGGCCAGGACCAGCAGACTGAAGGACAGCTTCATCCATCAGGCTGTCAGGAAGCTGAACTCACTCCGGACCTTTTCTATCTCTCTCTTTTATTTTTATTTTTTTTACACAATGTCCTTATTTGTATATTGTATAGGTTGTATTTTATATATATTTAAACTGTATTTATCTGTATTATGTCTACTGTTAGTGTTAACTGTATGCACCAAGTGTCTGAGAGTAACGCTATTTCAATTCTCTGTATGTATGTGCTGTACATGTGGCAGAATTGACAATAAAGTTGACTTTGACTTAAAACAGTGCTTAGAATCAGTAGGCTAAAACTTTTTCTCTATCTCAAATCATCTTGAAGGTGCACAAATGACTAGAAATCAAACATCAAATTGAATAATCTGAGATTACCATTTTTTATAGTTTTAGCTTACAATAACAACAGCTTCAAGTACTGTCTGTGGTGGATGTGTAGATGTCTTTTACAGGCATCCAACACATCTAAACAGTAAGCTTTCCTAATACTGTGGTTAGAGGTGAAAAGGCCAGAGATTTTCTATCAGCAGTTTCCATATAAATCAAAGATTTGACTAAATATCTATAGACATAAGCCTTAGACATAGGCCACTGAGGCTTCTAATTTAAAAGTAATTCACTTAGCTTTAAAAAAAAAAAATACGACTTTACTTATTAAACTGATTATATTTATCTAGATCATTGAGACTGATCACTTGCCAGGTCCTTCGGATTCAGATTTGACATATTAATCTGTCTTCCCTCAAGCATGATGTCATGCAATCTTACAGCCAGGATGTCACTTCTGATTTGTCTTCGGTTGTGTTCATTGAGCTGCAGCTGCTCGTCTGGGGACTCATTCTTCTTGCTAGGTGACTCAAGCACCGCTCAACACGCATCTAAAGTTTAAACACAGCAGAATGACAAGTAAACACTGTTTGGAAAATGGACCAGCTAGACCACAATCATAACATTGTAAATACTAAAATTAAGAAAAAATAAGTTCTTTCATCTTCACTTCAACCGTTTTTTCCTGTAAATGTAAACACCTAAACTAACAAAAGCTTAATGTAAATTTATAAGAGACTCTGATCAGGAGCTGCACAGATATTAGCAGTGAATCTCAACAAATACTGTCACAGTAATACAAATACGTGTGTGAACAAGCATCAAGAAATCACGTACTGTGATACTGCACCAGCAACATTTTGAGTCATTTTACTCCCAGATATTGCAAGTGCAAAAAGTGTGTTAATGAAGGCCTGTTTGTCATACAAAATACTTCTTGCAGAATGGCAGCAACAAGATCATGTTTTGTTTGGCTAGCATTTGGATGACTGACAGAAGCCTAACCACACCGTTTTAGCAATTGTGGTTTGTTACTAGGAGTCCACACTGTTGCTCGACCAATCAGCATGAAGAGAAGTTGACCTTCAGCTGTGGGTGTATTCCTTCAGGGCAGCCACAAAAACATATGAATGACTGGGAGATCGTCATGAGCAGCCAATCAGGATGCAGAGCTGCTCTGACCAATCACAGTTGCTTTCTGTTCTGCCGGACAGTTACCAAGTCACTGCTGCCTAAGTAAGCTGGGGTCACCTGCCATTGGTTGAAAGTGCTGAGAACCCAACACCTGATTGGCTGAATAAACACACTCCGTTGCTAGGAAGCTGCACCAATGGCAGTGAGGCCGTAGTCAGCTGTTTGGTTTCTAGGCAGGATTTACTTGCTGAGATGTTTTGGCGGGAGAGCGGGGAGGAAGGAGGGGGTGCTGTAGAGTGAAGTGGAGCATGTGATGTGTTTGTGTGTTTAGCTCTTCCTCTTGTAGGATCTTTCTGATGCAACATGCAGTTTTGAGGGAGGCGTCTCCTGGGCCTCTTGTGATTTTATTTTTTTTTTTAACAGGTCTTTACTATGAAACAAGAACCAATGATGTAGCTGTTGCCACGGAGGCAGCGCCAGCATTTGTTTTGCCTTGCTCTCATCTTGTACCTCCCCATCCACAGTTACCGTAGAAACAGAGTCACTTTGAGTCTATTTCAATCCTCTTCCTCTAGTCAGTGATTTGTCTGTACCTCATCCTCATCTGAAACCATCCCAACATTTTAGCAAACTGAAATCCCTGCCAGCAATATGTTGGCCTGTACTGACTAGTTAGTATGCAGGCTTTAAACAATCTATTACAAAACAAAAACTATTCTTCCTTTACATGTCAATCAACACATTCTGTTTTAGAGTTAACTAGCACAGTTTTTCATATTTAAATTGGCCATTGCAACCTCGTGGTTGAGAAGCATGGTAACAGTGTGCACAGGAATGCTGAGCCCAGTGGCTGACAGAAAGGATGATGTCATCAGAAGCCAGTGAGAACAGGAAGATTGTGATATTCAGGTGACTCACTTCCCATTTACAACAAGTGCACTTGAACTGTGCACTTGAATTGTGGCTCAAGCAGAAAATATGCATGCACAAAAATGTGAAAAATGGAAATGTGTACAAATGGATCATAATAGCCACATATATTCCTCTGTCCATCTTTGGATTTGAAACTTTAGTCTTTGCAACTTTACAGATCTTCTTTATGCACCAAGAGCTTGTATCACTTCAAAGAGAAAGGAAAAATTTAAATCGCATCATATGACACCTTTAACCAAAGGAAAAAGAAAAACTTGTCAGATTGACAGATGTCAATGTCAGTGTATTTGTCCATTACAAAACCATAAAAACAAAACAAGGTTTCCTGTGAATATTAAAGATTTGCATTGACTACAAAATTTAATTAAATTTGAAGACTAATATTATTAATATTTAGAAAATGCTCACTCTTGGTGGGCTAGTGGTTAGGGGTGTTTAATTAATATGCACAAAAAAGTGAAAATTAAGCACACTGTACCAAACCCATGTGTCTATCTTTCTTCCATAAAAACAAAAGGTGAATATATTTATCTCTCTCTACATATATGTATTTACACAATGCTCCCAGAAGTGCCTACGCAAACTGCCATCTTTCATTTTCCAAGTTCCAGGAACATATCATGTTGTGACTTAATATAATTGAAAAGATCTACAAATCCTCCAAAAATCTATAATGAAATCTATAATAATGAAAAACTTGCAATTTTATAGTTGGAAAACGTTCAGTCAGAAATACATAATTACTTTAGCTAATTAAGGCTGTCAATGGAAGCGTGCTTTTCACTCATTTTGATTAGTTTAAAGCACTTTTTAAAGTTTTTCAACAAATCCAACGCCAAAGCGTTTCCTTTAAATAACGTAGCCGTTAATCTCAACAGTCTGAACCTACTAAAACTGCTGAAATACGGCGCTCAATACAAGGTTTGTTCAACACAACAAACCCTAAACTGACCTTTTCCCTCGACGGGCACCAACAGCACGCCGCCTCCCGCTCGAGTAATTACCATATCATGGGACGTCACGGTGGGCGTGGCTTTCTGCGCGCTCGTGTCCAATACGAACAACTCGAGCGGAGGACGCAGAATGAAAGCGGAGCGAGTTCGTGATAGTAAATACAAGCAGAGTGAAGACAGAATAAAAGAGCGCTGATACAAAAAGCGGAATAAAAACAGCACTGACACACACATTCAAGCACTGGCGGTGAGTGTCTCTCGTTTCTGTGTTTTATTTGCTGCAGTCTCATTGTGTGTTTTTTGTGATTTCTGTGATTTGCTACAGTTTTAGAACTGAAATGATTCTGTTTTTGTCCTTAAAAAACAAAGTTTCAGTGATCTGATCTGTGAAAGAGAGTGACAAAAATGTTAAATTACAGAATAAAGAGCATAACACACTGAAATATCCCCAACATGATATTCTGATTTGCCCAACTGAAGTTTATAAAACTGAAATATCAAAAAGTGACAATCACATTAAGGCTCATGTGGTCCTGATTTTTTATGCATTTGTTTTTACTATGGCATTACTTGGTGGAATATGCTTTATTTTGTTTTGTTTTGAATTCCCTACTGAAGAAGAAGAAGAAAAAAAACAGCCTAAAATGGTTTGTTAAATAATAAGAGTGGTTTATGATGGTCTACAATAGTCTTTCAACCTGGCCAAGCTGGTTTTCTGTTTGCCCCTTGAAAAAAAACCCTATAAAACCAGCCAACAGACCAGGGTAACCAAGCTGGGAGACCATCTAAGACCAGCAAACCATTTTGGGCTGGTTTTTCAGCAGGGATTAAGAATGTTATTCTCATTAATAATCATCTGTCCATATGATAATCTCTCTATTAATAGAATTACACTTTTTAAATGATAATTTGTTCTGATGACTACAGCATTCATGCTAACAAATTCAGCAAAACAGATGCCTCAAAACTCGTCATGCAATCTCATGACTCATTTTACTGCAGCTGCCATGTATTATATGAAACTATTCTCTTTGAAAGCATCTTTACTAATCTGCATTGTAACTCTCAGGTGACCAGATTATTCATGAACACTGAACATTGTTTGTTATGAAGGTGCAGATATGAATGGTATTGTTTTCTGGGAAACGGCGGTAGACAGAACCCTTGAGTGCAGGCCTGAAATGTCCCCTCATTTGAATGAGGCTTCTTTTAAATGTTTGTGATTAGTCATCTCACTGCTGCACTTTGACGCCAGAAGTTGCACTTTATGAGCTGATCTACTGTCAGATCTGAATTATTCATTGATAAACCAAATAGAACCAAAACCCATCTAGATCAGCCATGGTTATTTGTTTTTGTGAACGTGGGAGTTGCGGAGAACATACTATACTTGTGCATAATTTGGGATAGAAAAATAAATAAGCTTATCAACTTTAAAAAAAAAAAAAAAAAGGACAAAACGCCATGTCTTAAGTTGTTTATGTCCAAAACTGTGCATCCAATCAAATTATCTGTCATTTGGCAATAGCTACCCAATAAATAAATAAATAATAATACATTCAAATCTTTGATTTTGTTTACTTTGTAGCACATTAACAATTTCTCCATTGTGTTTGGTCGCCACTTAATGTCCTGAAGCAAAACAACTGCATTAGAAAAAATTGTTTTTTGAGGCTCCATGTCATATTATGTAATACAGAATCAATGAACAGCATGTGAATTCTCATTCAGTTGCACAGAGTGACAATCCGTGGTATATTTCAGGGTGGATTTGCTGACTCCGCCGATGGATGATGAGGAGGACGAACAGCTTCCTCACTGCTGTGAAACACCGCTAAGAAACAAGAGCTCAGAGAACAGAGACGGGAGAGGTGGAGAGGTGGGACAAACAGCTAACAGACACGGACGCTTTGAAGACAGATCAACGCAGACTGCCAGCTCTGTGCTGAATTCAGTGAGAAACGGAGATATGGCACCATTCCAGGGTTTAGAGGGAGATGAATCATCTCCCTGCGGAGCTGTGGATGCCAGGACTGCATTTGGGGTTAACTGTGTAACCGGGGGCCTTGCGTCACTTACTATGGCCCCTGGGGCCTCAGAAGGGCCAAGAGCACTTTTTCATGGTAGGGAAACACAATATGCATCATATAGTCAAATGTGCATTATGAATCACAACATGCACACCTGGAATTTATTTTTTATTTCTGAATATGATATGTATTATATAAAATATAATATAAAATACATAAATATAAAATATGAATGTAAAAATGCAAATTGTCTATATATATATATATATATATAATGGAATATATTATGATAACAGTTAAACATTTTATTTAAAAAAAAAATTTCAGAGGTATTTTTGCCCTGAGCATTTCAATTTAAAAAATAAAATAAAGTTGTGTTGAAACTTAAAGGTGCCATAGAATGCATTGATACGATATTTTAAATTGTTCTCTGATATCTACATAGAAGGTATGTGGCTTAGGTACGGGCAAAAAATCTCCAGAAACGGTTTTACATGTCCATTTACAACCCTAGGATTTGTCCCTAGAATGAA
>NW_015656152.1:102502-102832 GCF_001515625.1 Sinocyclocheilus rhinocerous | reverse complement strand
CAGACAGAAGGGCCAAGAGCACTTTTTCATGGTAGGGAAACACAATATGCATCATATAGTCATATATGCATCACAATATGTACACCTGGATTTTTTTTTTTCTGAATATATTATGATATTAGATAAAATATTATATAAAATAAATAAATATAAAATATGAATATGAAACATTTTTAAATAAATATAAAATATTACTGTAAAAATAAAAAATGTTTTCTATCTATCTGTCTATCTATATTTCTATATATCTATATATATATATATATATATAATGGAATATATTATGATAACAGTTAAACATTTTATTTAAAAAAAAAATTTCAGAGGAAT
>NW_015656152.1:85764-102296 GCF_001515625.1 Sinocyclocheilus rhinocerous | reverse complement strand
GGGCGGGGAAATGCCAAAGACGGCAACGGAACAAATAGTGATCCCGACTGTAACGTCACAGTCGGTGTTATGTTCAGATTCGCCTATTTTTCAGTGGTCTTTTGAATGCACAAGATTTACATAAGAAAGAGGAAACAATGGTGTTTGTTCATGGTATGTCATTTCTGTTATTATTCAACTATGCCAAGGTAAATACAGTTTTCCATTCTATGGCACCTTTAAAGTAAAAAATTAATCAAGTTAATGATTTTCTTTGAATTTAATCCCTAAACATTTTTTAATAATAAAATAATATATTAAAGGGATAGTTCACCCAAAAATGAAAATTCTGTCATTAATTACTCACCCTCATGTCGTTCCAAACCTGTAAGACCTTCGTTCATCTTCGGAACACAAATTAAGATATTTTGGATGAAATCCGAGAGCTCTCTGACCCTCCCATAGACAGCAAGGTAACTACCATGTTCAAGGCCCAGAAACGTAGTAAGAACATCTTTAAAATAGTGCATGTGACATCAGTGGTTCAACCGTAATTTTACAAAGCCACAAAAATACTTTTTGTGTGCAAAGAAATAAAAAATAACGACTTTATTCAACAATTCTTCTCCCCCGAGTTACCATCTACCGCCATTATTGAGAGTAACATGACGTTGAATTTTTTTTTTTTTTTGCGCACAAAAAGTATTATCATATCTTCATAAAATTACGGTTGAACCACTGATGTTCTTGGTATTTTTCTGGGCCTTGAACGTGGTAGTTATCTTGCTGTCTATGGAGGGTCAGAAAGCTCTCAGATCTCATCCAAAATATCTTAATTTGTGTTCCAAAGGACTTACGGGTTTGGAACGACATGAGGGTGAGTAATTAATGACAGAATTTTCATTTTTGGGTGAACTATCCCTTTAATAGTAATTATTATCGTACAATATAAAAATATAAATATTGTTTTTATCCTTTAGGAAATGCTGGATTTCGTGCACACTTCCCCGCACTGTTTGAACCAGTCCTGGATGGCACACAAAACGCAGAAGAGGACGAAGGGAGACCAGAAGAAAAGGAAGACGAACGTGACGTGGGAATTAGTGTGGAGATTCAGATTGGACGTAAACTGCGTGAAATGGGGGATCAGTTTCAGCAGGATCATCTTCAGCTGGTAAGAGTGATTTCAAATGAGACTAGTTAGTTTCTTTTCCTCAAGGCCGATTTGAATCAAACGGGTTAAACAGTTCCACAGGTGTTTGTGCACAAAGTCTGTGGTTTTCATTGCAGTGGTTTCTGTCACGATGTGCAATGACATCATCGTCTGTTATTTCAATGCTGCATATGCAAATGTTCAGTGGGAGAGATGACATCATTATTGGTTTAGCCATCCTGTTTACTTAAGTTCTCTTAGATCTTATCAAATCGACACCAATAACTTTACAGTAAATGATGGAAACGTTTAATCACTAGTTGATGTTTATATAACAACTTTATGTATAAAACAAAGTCCTATAACAATTTTTTAAAACTTTTTAAACTATTTATTAAACTACAGTCTGCATGACTATTGAAAACATCATTGTTTGGTTTTAATTAAGGTTTGTGGTCAAGTTACATTAGTTTAAAGTGTTTTTGAGGTCCGGGGGTTAATAACAATGATATAGGAGAGTATACTAATTTTGAAAAGTGCCATTTTTTAAAATTAAAAACAGCAGATGAAAACAACATGGTCTGCTTCAATAAAGTGATGAGTTTTAGTTTTGCTAGACGTAAACATTTTCCACGTGTGAGAGTTATTCACATTTATTCATTCTTTTATTCAAAGTGACTTTTAACGCTTACTTGTATGAGAGAGGAGGGATAAAGTTAGATTTATCAAGGTCTTCAGTAAATGCCAGTTGAATTTAGTGTCTACCCAGGCCGGCTATAGTTTGTGTGTGAGCTCAGAAAGAGGATGTGAAGTGTGTTTATACTGCAGGCTAAATTTAGACTCTGACTCAAGGTCCACGTCAGCAGGCATGTGACCGCAATCTCAAAAGTAGGCTAATGTAACACCTTTAGTAACACTCTGTTATGTTGCTGAGCCGCTACAACTGAGATGTTTTAATGCACTTACAGATTGTAGATTTTATAGACCGTGAAATGTGTGGAAATCAGCCGCCATGAGCTCAGAATCAGATACGATCAAAAACTGAAACTTCTTGTTCTCACAGATCAAACGGGCTGAATAATTTTAATTTAAAAACTTGAAAGATGACAGTCCAACTAGGAATAAATGGGTCAGGATCATTTAAATTGGTTAATCATAATTACAGTTTGCTAACTCTTTTAAATCCAGCATGCCTTCAGTAAGAGCGCCAGCTTATGCAATACACTGCAATACTCAAGAACTACAATACATGCCCACAACACAGCTGGCCTGACTGCTGATTGGCCGCTTTAACTGTCCATCAGGGAGATTTAGAGGGAAGGGGAGGAGTTTGAAGTGAAGCTTGAGACCAGAGCGCCATCTAATGGCAGACACATGCCATTTTGACTCGGTTTACTTTCTTAATAGATGCTCCTGGTCTTACTGAGCATGATTTTTAAAAAATAACTTTCCTTTTCCACACGGGGAAAATAAAGTTAACCAATAATTTAATTTCTATTAAGTCATGATTGGCATTTTAGGTTATTAACGTAAGTAATGGAACCTTCTAAAAACACTTTCCTTAGAAATATGTCACATTATGGAAGTAAAATGGGCTGTGAATGCCTATTGATGTGGACTTTAATGCAATTAATTAATTACATTTTTAAAAGATATAGTTTTATAATAATGCCTCTCTTGGCTAATAAAATGCAATGTCTTCTTTAACATACGTTACATTTTTTTACCTGATTATTTTTGGTTTATTTTTGTGCAGTTCACTCAAAGGGGCCAGATGGGTTTGTTCCAGCTAGTGACGACACTCTATAACTTCCTTTTTCCTCAAGAAAGACCCCAAAATGCAAGAGCCCAGAGATGAGAGGCCACGGCGCACCTGTTCAGGACCCAAATGAGTTTTACACAGCACTGTAAGATTTGCGCAGATCTGGATTTACCTGGCTCTAAAAGAAGGTTGCCGCTGGTCGGAGACTTCCCTCTTTTTTCTGAAGAAGCCATTCTCAAAATGGAGCATTGGAGGAAATTTTCTGCAGGTTGCATATCAATATGAAGATATTAATATTCTGCCTTATGTTTCCCCAACACGTTCACATACGAGCAGATCTTAGCGCCTTAATAAAACCCCCAGAAGAAGAAAGAACTGCTTTAATTGGCAACAAGCTGTGAGAGTACTCGAGGTCAACAGCATTTGAGTATTTGTGCTGACTTCAATACACCTACTGAACGCTGATGCATCCCAGAACGGCTTATGCTTGATTCACTGCTGTTAACAGTGTTATTGGGACAGAGTTGAAGGACAGAACGGACGTGACGCGACACAAGCCAGAGGCCAGTAACATGCTTCTTAAAGGACTGACACGGAACTGAAAAAAATTTGGTCAAATGCAGAAAAACAACTTGAACATCAGGTTTTAATACCTGTATAACAACAATGAGCCATTTCTGAGAACAAGGAGACAAATATGAATTATGTGATTTTAAAAGGGTCATGTTTTCTCATTAAGTTGCGGTTTACAATTTTACATGGTTTGCTTGTGCATTATCGATAGTTTATAAAATAATGTCGTCGGTGTGAATATAATACAGACAGTCAGAGTCCACAAAATCCACATCATTCCTTTGCAATTATTCCGATTTCAGACCATTTTCCACAAGACTTTCCACGGAGGTGATGTTCCAGTGCTGTGATGTGTTCTGACAGGTGTGCCTCAAATGCTTGTGTATTGGGAACAATGTCACTTGCAGACAATCAAACAGCTGAAGGTGCCTTAGAACAGCAGGCCAAACGATGAAGGTTTGATATCATCATCATCATCACGCTGGGCTTCAGTCACGAGTACCCAAACATGTGGATTATAGATCATAAACGAACAAGTATCGCAGCCGGGTGAATAAATACCTCCACCTAAACAACAGGGAGCTCAGGCAGACTCTCAAAGAGAATCTGAAGTGATGATTTGCAGGAACAGGCTGCTGCTGCTGCCTCATTCATCTGAAATGCCCTTTCAAATGCACTCGTCTCAAAGTTGTCAGAGGAGTTAAAATGTCAAGCTGTTTTTACTTTGTTTGGAATGTGTACGGGACGTTACTGCTGGTTCTTTTTCAATTTTCCTACTTAAAAATATTATACAGTTTGATAAATATATGAAATGCTGTTATAAATTTGTGAAATAAGATGTCTTTTTTTACGTATATCATAAATGCTGTAATTTAAATGCTGACACTTTTTCTGCAATGTTCACCGCATTAAAATATTTATGGATACTCATTTGAGGTCTGTTTGAGATTATTTTTCAATTTGAGAGATTATATATAGCCTACTGTATATATTATTAAAATATAAAATTTTTAAATAATAAAATGTATGATTACTATGAATGGGATTGCTCTTAATTATGATTACCATAAATAGTAATCATAGTTAATTATTGTAAAATTATAGTTAAGTAATAATAATAATTATATATTGATAATATAGATTAATATTTTATTAAATATAATTTAATATAATGTATAATTCTACAATAATTATATTATTCATTATATTTGCATTGTAATATATTTTATTTCATTATATTTTATTATAATTGTATATATAATTTCACGAAAATATAGAACTATATAAATATTATTTATTTTAAAATAATACAATTTATGATTACTATTAATTGTAATAATAATAAGAAGAATATGGGTGTTACTGAAAAGCATGGCATTGTATTATTCAGTGTCAGGTACAATAGGCAGATAGTAATAATACTAAAACATTTTACAAAACATTTATTTTATTTTAAAAATAAAATATAACAGTAATGTGCTTTATAGGTTAGATTTGTTTTATTACAATTTGTTCAGGTGGTCTTTTTAGAACTTTAATTAAGGTAAAAAAGAAAACTGTATAAAAATAAAGAAAGTTATTCAGTGCTTATTACTGCATAGATTGACACCAACACAGTATATTTAAATGTGTTGAGCTTTGGTTTCTATTCTTAAATTCACGCAATACTGAAATGCTCCACGTTCTTATGGGTTTCATCGTAGGATTTTTTTCAAACTTTCAATGAAAAATTGTTTAGAGAAATAAGACATTTTAAATGTTAACATTAATAATTTAAATCATCAATTGATAAACTAGTTAAAAAATTAGAATATATCCTACTTGAGATGATTAGTGATCAAATAAACACAAATGATCACACCATACAAACAAACACCTGATCATTCCCTGGCTGTTATAAACACTGGACTCAATTCAAACACACACACACACACACACACAATACAGCATTACTCAAAGGTCCCAAGGCAAAGAATAAATCAAAATTCAAGACCAGATGAAAACTATAAAAGATAAACATGCCACACGATCCGTCCTGCGATCACATTAGAGTTTGGCTTCAAAAGCTTGTGCCAGTGATGCTTCCACATGGATCTGCAAACACAAAACACATCACTATTAACAGATATCACAGTAAAACGGCGTCCCCTGGTGGCCACAAACCAGTTTCATGCACACATCCGCAGTTAGTATGTTAGTGGATTAAATGAAGGATAAATGTTAGTAGTACACATCGAACAACCAAACTACAATGACCTGGCACACACGTACAAAGCTCAAGGGTGAAGCGTTCAGATAGAGCAGGCAAAAAAATCATGAACATTGGACTCTGAAAGAGAATCAAAAGAACATCTGAATCACTTTATAAGCGATAATTAAAATGGGTCTCATTGAATGTGAATCAGAAGGGCTGATCGCGTGTGCCACCCATACCTGAACCACAGTGAGCAATAAAATCAAGCAGTGATTGATTGATCACATGTGTGTGGAGGGGTGGAGAGACGTCCCACTGTGATCCTGAACGTCTGACCTGCCCAATGCTGCCTGTAGACACACACACACACTGATCTGTAAACATGAATGGATTTGGACAGATAGGAAACTAGAAGAGAGAATGAGACGATCAGAGGAGGTTGAGTTAAAAACATCCCATTCATGATGAGTGGAAAATAGAATAGAATAAGTGGAAAAATGGAAAGGAAGAACCGGATAAGTGGAAAAGAGGAATGAGTTTTTTTTTTTTCAGTTTTTTGAAAGAAATTAGTACTTTTATTCACCAAGAACACTGAGAATTGATCATTTCTATCGCCCTACACCTAAACCTACCCCTTACAGGAAACTGCTGGCAATTTTTTAATTTCATAAAACACCGTTTTGTATGTTTTTTAAGCCTTTTGTTTTACGGGGACACAGGAAGTGTCCTCATAAACCATGTTTACGTTGTAGTACCCATGTCATTATACACATTTGTGTCCTCATAAACCATATACCTGTACACACACACACACACACACACAGATCTGTAAACATGAATGGATTTGGACAGATAGGAAACTAGAACAGAGAATGAGATGATCAGTGGAATAAAAGGTTGAGTTAAAAACATCCCATTCATGATGATGAGTGGAAAATAGAATGGAATAAGTGGAAAAGGGAGAACAGTAGAAAAAGAGCAATGGGAAGAGTATGATTTTTTTGTTTTTTACAGAAATTAATACTTTTATTCAGCAAGAATGCATTAAATTGATCAAAAGTGACAGTAAATACATTTAGAATGTTAAAAAAGATTTATTTTTCAAAAATTCTGTTTGTTTATTTATTTTTCTACTTTCTATTTCTCAGAAACACTAAAAAAAATATGTCATGGTTTCCACAAAAATATGAAGCAGCACAACAGTTTTCAAAAATTTATAATACTCAGATTTTTTTTTTTTTTTTGAGCATCAAATTAGAATGATTTCTGAAGGATCATGTGACACTGAAGACTGGAGCAATGATGCTGAAAATTCTGATTTGCATCACAGGAACAAATTACATTTTCACATAGAAAACAGTCTTAATTTAAAATTTTTTTGATTTTTTTTTTTTTTGATTAAATAAATGCAGCCTTGGTGTGCATAAGAGACTTCTTTCAAAACCATTTATAAAATAGTACCAACTCCAAACTTTTGAATGATAGTGTAGTGTTTATGAGAGGAAAGAGGCAATGAAGTGGAAAAACAGCAGGATAATGGGAAATTAGAAAGAGAGTGTGAATGGGATGTGTGGAACAAGAAAACATGACATGGCGTGGTGTAAAGGTGACCAGGACTGATGGTGAAGAACAGGATGAAATGTGTTTATAGAGTTGGTGTGAATCTCAGAGCATTTCCCGTGTGTCATCAAATCACAGCGCTGGATTGTCAACACAATAAAAAGTTCAAAAGCGCCACAGGAGCTGCTAGAGGCCAAAGACCCTGGAGAATACGCAGTAACACAGTCATGTTCCTGCTGTGGATGTTTGAAACAACAGCTATCAAACCAAAACCACCTTTGAATGAACACTGGAGTTCGGGTTAAAACAAAACAACACAGAAACGTGAGACAGAAACAACTGGAGTGTCATTTTCTCTAGTATCTGCAGCATATGTTAGTGGGCATAAAAAGATTTCTGCTGCATCAATCTGACAAACAAGAGACACACCAGCAGAAAACACAAAACATGAACGTATTCCTGGATGGGAAGGTCATGAAAACCTTAATCTGATTTCTATCACAATATATCGCATATAATGTATAAAGTGTAATTGTAAAGTGTAATTGCGTAAATGTTTTGCTGACAAGTTTGGTTTGATACTTACAGCTGCCAGTGCTTGCTGGTTTGCCAACTGTCTGCGCAGATCCGACTTGATACAAGCTGAGATAAAGAACAGAAACGCAATGAGACGCACATAATTACAGCTTTAACATTCAGTGTACTCTCTACTAAAATGACTGATGCAACCTGTAAGCTCTAGTCTATCTAATCAGTATCTGAATTGTGAATATAAAATAGATGAATCCCTCAAAGAACATGTCCAGGTCACATTTCATCCCGAAAATCAAAAGAAATAAATAAGAAATAATTTTTTGATTTATTATATGAAGTCTATTTTTATGCATTGTGAAATTATTTTTATTACAATTAAATATTGCTCCCTTAAAAATGCAATAAATATTATATTATTTAAATAATGCAATAAATATTCACCCTAAAATGGATTTGATGCTCTTTAGGCAAAATAATAATAATAATGATAATTATTATTATAAAGATAATACAAAATAAAAACTAATAATAATACTAATAATGTGGAAGATCATTCTGATTGGACCTTTGAGATGCAAGTCTTTGTCAACAGAGAAACAAAGTTTAAAAGTAATTAAACTTTGTACCTCTATGCATAAATGTTATAAGAAGGACTATATAATTACTCCCCATGAACTTTAATTGCCTGGAAAATTAGTTGAATATTAACCAGTAATTATAACCATTTAAATAACCGCAGCCAACATTATAATTGTAATTAACACATTATACAAGTTTATAACATTTAAAATATGTGCCAAGATGTACAACTCACAAACTAATCTGAAGCAATACAGACATCACACACTCTGTGTTTGTACCCTGAAGGATTCTGGCTGTAACCGTCCCACAACAATGTTGCTTTTTCTACATTTACATAACCCAGCGGTTTTTTTTTTCTGTGTTTAATAGCTCATACATTAACTGAAACATTAGAGGACACTGCAGCTTTCATAATGTCACATGAATTTTAATATACAATGCTTTCCAAGGAGCATTATCATCACCAGGAAGGAAGCAAAACATTCAAAATTAATTATAGTTTATAGGACCGGAGTAAAAAATTATAAACAGTTTCACAATCCCTCAAATATAAGCTCTATACTCGATTAAAGAGGAACAAATACCCAGGTAGATGAGTATTGAACAATCTGCACCTGTAATGATGGTTCCTATCAGCAGGAAGGCACACAGGAAGAGATTTCCAGCCAGAGTATTAAACGAATCCATGATTTTCCCCTGACAGATTGTAAATATGATCCCGAATACCTGCAGCAAGAAATCACAATCATTAGGAATACTGGTAACTCCATATAAACTCATATAAATCTCAATACAAAATAAGACACAACTCTTATAAACAACATAATTATTATGAAATATCACACGCAAACCTGTGCAGAGCAGTTCAGAAGTCCTGAAGACGTCCCCTCAGACTCTGGGTAAGTCAATTCGACAGCAAACTCAAAACCAAGTGGAAGGTAACCCGTCATGAAGAACCTGCATAAGTAACACACAAACAAAACATCTAGGGCAAATTTATATATATATCTATATATGTAGACAGAGAGCGGGAGAGAGAGGTTTTACTGTAACACATATATTACAAAACAAAACAGAAACAAACTATAACAACAACAAAGAAAGAAAAAAATTTAGACGTTTTCCATTTTAACTCTTCTTGTACCCGAGGGTTCCTGCAGTGATGAAGACCACCCACAAGTGACCCAGATCCAAGGTAAAAGCATAAAGCACCAAACCCACAAGCGACATCAGATACACGGCTAGTGTTGTTTGTCTGTGGAGACAAGACATAACAGAGACATGGGACAGGTTAAATCTTTCATCAGGATCCAACATTTAGATCCGAGTATGACTGGACAAATGAGTTTGATCATGTCATTCTTAGCAGCTGCACATACATGTAGATCCAGAAATAACATTTCACTTGATTTTGTAAAACAGCATCTGCTAAGTCTGAATCTAACATTATCTTGGCGTTTCATCAACTATGAGCACTTTAAAGAATTATTAGTGGAAAAATTGTTGCTTTTGTTGGAAATGATGGCACAACTGTGGGACAGTCATAATATGTGTAACAAAATATATCAATAATGTTCACATAATAAAAATAAAATGATTTATGATTGCTTTACTCTTTGTTTAGAAATTTAGAAAGTTTAAAAATTTAATATTTTTATCATGGTATTTCATATTTTTAAGACTGAACAAATCAATAAAATCTACACTACTGTTCAAAGTCTTTTTAAAATTAAAATTTGTTTTTTTAATTAATACTATTATTCAGCAAGGACGCATTAAATGTATTAAAAGTGACAGTGAAGACATTTATAAAAGATTTATATTTCATATAAACGCTGTTCTTTTGAACTTGCTATTCATCAAAGAATCCTGAAAAATAAAATGTATTACAGTTTTTACAAAAATATTAAACAGCACAACTGTTTTCAGCATTGGTAATAATAATAAATTTATGGCAAATCAGCATATTAGAATGATTTCTGAAGGATCATGCGACACTGAAGACTGGGGTAATAATGCTGAAAATTCAGCTTTGATCACAGGAATAAATTACATTTCAAAATATATTCAAATAGAACATAGTTATTTTAATTTGGAATAATATTCCACAATATTGCAGTTTTTAATGTTCATTCAGACTTGGTGAGAATAAGAATGTTATTTTTAGCAACATCATATGACCCCTTTAAAAAAAATTGACTGACCACAAACTTTTGAACGGTATAGTGTTTACATAAAAAGTATTTGAAAAGTAGCAAATGTAAATATCAGTGAACTCCAGTGACACAATATTGTCTGAAGTTGAAGAAACACCCACCACATTATTAATTTGTCATTTCAGTGCAGTATTGTGTGTGGAAAGTGTCAACAGTGTTTCCCACAGACTTACACTCTATGTGTGGCGGCACTTCGCCTGGGGGAAATATATATGTATATAATGTAAATATAAAAAAGCAGACGGGCTTATTGAAAGTGCAAATTCACACTCTTACAGCAGGAGGCGCTTTAAGAGCGGCAGAAATAGCGGTTTCCCTGGTAACGGCAGAACACAAAGCAGCCCTGTGCTCATAAACGCTGCTTTATTAGGCATTATAGGAAAGATTAAATGAAAATTACATCAAAACTTTTCTGAAGACAATCGGTTCCCTTCAAAAAAGATACATTTATATAAAAACCCCCATGCCGCGTTTTGACTTTGAAACGTGCCAAAGTCAAAGCCTTTTGGAAAATCTATTTGTGGCGGGCCGCCACAAATAAATCAATGTATGGGAAACCCTGGTCAAGGTAAGTTTTTACACTAAGACATTTTGTCCTTCATTCTGCTGAACAAAAGAAACATCACAATGTCCAGGAGGGGAGGGCATGCTGCGAGGGGTCAAATACACTTAGACAAAAGGTCACGGGGTCACTAAGGTCTAGGTTCATGGGTCAGTGATTCAAACACCTGGACAAACACACTAAACCAAAGCATGTGAACAGACTCATGGGGGGGAAGGACTCAATAACACACTTATCTTCAAGGAGGAATGAAGACAAACATTTATCGAGCACTGTCGCTGTCTGGACATTTCAAGATTAAAATCCAGCCTCTTACTTGTATGTCTTAGATCGGTCTAACCAGATCCCACAGATGAGGGATCCCACCATGCCAGCGATCACGATGGTGAGGCCGATCCTGCCGGCGTTCACCTCCTCTCCCTGTTCAAAACAGAGCAAATATTCACTTGCATTCCAGTGGAGGCTGGTGGAAAATTTTCTAGGTAGGGCGTCATATCCAACAATTTTTGCATACATCCCAGTATGATTTATCCCAGTATAACAAAAGGAAAAGTATTAAGACTTGAAACATTTTAAATAAAGATAATTGTTTTACCAAGTTCAAGATTAGGTTTGAGGATGATTCTCACAAAACTAAAAAATTAATTCAGTTATTATGTAAATTGAGTGTAGGTCAGGGGCTCTCGTGATTGGCTGGATAAGAGGTGGGTTGGAGGGATCTTACAGGATAGTGTTCAATGATCATTCGGTTGAGAAGCGTACTGACAGCATAGAAACAGCCAACATTCAGCCCTGATGAAGAAAAACAGATGAAGTCAAAGACAGAAACATGCTAAAAGCATAAACTGGCAAACAGCTGATTTGGTGTGTAATCTAGTAAGCAATAAATGTCTTCATATTTCTGAAGCAGCTGTAAAGATATAAAGAGCTCTGCATTCCTGCAGGATTATTTCTGTCAATGTTCAGCCAGGTTAAATGCAGCTACAGGCTTCTCATGCAAGTGTTGCACGGGTGTGTGTGTATGTGTGTGTGTGTGTGGATAGATCATAAACTCAGTGTTAACGTAGTTCATGCCAGTCAAGGTATGACTATTTCTGTTTAGTACTTGATTTTTACTTTTTCAGAAGAAAAATAGTTATTTTCCATTTACTTGCACAATCATGCAAATTAAAATTACATTAAATTAACCTTCATGCCATTACAAGCTAGTCATATCTAATAAATGCTTAATACATATTTATGCTCTCCAAGGCTGCATTTATTTGATAAAAAATACAGTAAAAACAGCAGTATTGTGAAATAATAAAATACCGGTTTTCTATTTAAATATATTTTAAAGTGTAATTTATTCCTTTGATGCAAAGCTGAATTTTCAGCATCATTACTCTAGTCTCCAGTGTCACATGATCCTTCAGAAATCATTCTATGATGCTGATTTGCTGCTCAAGAAACATTTCAGATCATTATCAATGTTGAAAAGAGTTGTGCTGCTTCATAGTTCTGTAGAAACCTTGAAACTTTTTTTCCCCGAATTCTTTGATGAATAGAAAGTTCAAAAGAACAGGATTTATTTTAAATAGAAATCTATTGTAACATTATAAATGTCTTTATTGTCACTTTTGATCAATTTAAGGCATCCTTGATGAAAAAAAATATTAAATTATTAAAAAAAAAAATTAAATGACCCCTTACTGACCCAAAGCTTTTAAAATATTCTAAAATATATATTTGAATTTAAAGGTATAACATCAAATCCACAGCAATTTACTAAAAAATTATTTTATTTTTGAGAAATCAACACTGCTATGCAATTTGGCTTCCTGGTTTAGGACTAGAAGGTGAAAAGTCAATTTTTCGGGCTCATAACCACCTTTCTGGCACCATAATCCTAGTTACAATATTCTATAATATTCAAAATATAATATAATATAATATGGATCATGTCCCTTCACTGTGTTTTTTTTTGTGAGTTTATTTATTTATTTTTTAACCATTTTTACAGTGCACAATGTGACTATGACTGTAAGTAACAGCACCTGTGTGATCTGAGGTATCATTCATGCAAGTTATCATTAGTTATGCTGAATTTTAATAGTTAGTGTTAGGAGTTTGTTCAAACCACAAACCCCATGTATGAGCAGTAACAGTCCTGCTTACATGAGCAAACACCACTGACTATAGAACTATTCATGCTTATGTTCTCAGTAACAAACTACGACTGTGTGTTTAAATGGCAGCAAGCATAATGCACCACAGTTTGAGGTCCTGAATGGATCTGTTGTGCGCAGAGTAAGACATTCACCGTAAGTGATGACGAGGAGGATGAAGGCTTTGTTGCGGAGCAGCCTGAGGATGGATCCTGTATACGAGTAGCTCTCTGGAGAGATCCTCCGAGCTGCGGCTTGAGCGTGGGTGGGAGGGATCTCCGGACGCTCCTGAAACACTGATGAGAATATAAAAACACAAACTCTTCTAGTCACCAGTCACATACTGTACATCAAAGAACTTTTCATTTACATCTCGTCATTGTCTGGCGGAAGTCTCATATATCCTTTTTTTTAAATATATAAATCAATGCTATTGGTCACTCTTTATGCCTATATGTGGGTTTTATATATATGTAACCAATAAAAAGTATTAAAAAGAGCTTGTGACTGAACCTTGTAACTCCATAGGATCCCTAAACTGTCGGCAAAATCTCATAGTTTAAAAGAAAAGTCATTAGAAATAAGTTCCAAAAAAAACAAAATCTAAAGAATGAAATTAAAGTCAATTATGTTGGTGTATTTAATACAAGAGGGGCATTTGGGTGGAAATCTTCTTGAATTTAATGTTTTGACATCTGTGAATGTTTGTGTTTGAGTAAACATGTAGCCTGCTGTCCCCAAAACTGCAGGTGACTGAACTCTGTGATATTTGCTCTATCAAACATACTCTAAATATTAAAAAGTCTTCAGCAGGATTTAAGTTGTAGAGCTATGAGACAGAAACACTAGAATCTGCTGTGTGTGTTCTTAACTAAAGTTACATAACAGACCAGCTAAAGTGGTTATTTTGAGGGAAATTGGTAGAAAAGTTCACCCAAAAATAAAAATTGTCATGATTTAACTCACCAACATGACTTTCTTTATTGCATTGAAACCCAGGTGTACATTGCTATTCAATGAAAGTAAATAGGGAGGGAAACTCAAACAATTACAAAAAGTATTATGAAAGTACAACATATGACTATGACCGACAGACTTTAAATATAGTGCACAAATAGTATGCACAACTTTCACGTTGCTTGTATTAAACGTTTTATTTAGTGCTTAACAGGGCATTTGTTTTCCAAAAAAAAAGAAGTAATTTTAAAAAGTGAAAAGTGAAAGTGCGAGTCCGACTCTCTAACCATTAGGCCACGACTTCCCCACAAATTTTGTGTTCAATGAAAGAAAAAGTCATACAGGTTTAGAAAAAGACTGTGTCAATTTTTGGCCGAACTGTCCCTTTAACACTTTAAAATGTCTTGTGATTTTACTTTATTCAATTATCTAGACAAGCATTTTTGCTTGTGAGAACAGAACTGAATGCACGTGAGTGTTGCTCAGAATGTGACAGGAGGTTTTGTGGCCTCGTCAAGATAAAAATGGGCGGCTCAGCATTTAAACAGCTGAATGAAGAGCATATAAAGAGTAAAAAGAGAGAGAGCAAAATGGGTTAAAACTGAAAAAAGAAAAAAAAAAAACTCATTTCCCCTTCTGTCATTTGGGCTAAATGTCAGATAATCATTAGCACTAACAAACTCCATTTACACTCGTACAAGCAGACTAACAAAATAACAGGCGTTATGTGCCAACAAACAATCATTTATATGTTAGGTTGCAGCAAAAAGTAATATACTACTGTAATATTATTACTTTTGTAATGCGTTACTCCCAACACTGTGTATAAACTATACACAAAATTTGTCTATGTACATGCAAGAAGAAGAACAGCATGAGACTCATCAAAAAGAGGAACAGACAGACACTAAAAGACAATCAACACCCCAAACCTGATGAGCAATCTCACTTTATGCTGCATCCGAATCTTCACTGAACCTCTTAAATTACTGAAACTCTATACATAGGCAGCAACTCCCCATGCCACACAAATAGACTCACAATCGATTTAATTTAAGCATGCTGCCAAAATAACAAGACTACAATAACAATAGTGTAATTGACGTTTGCGCTTACCAATGACAACCAACACAAACAGGAAGGTGGCCACTCCCGCCGTGATGTAGAACATGACTCTGATGTGAGCCGCTAACTCGTCCAGATCGTCCACATTTGGAACCAGTATTGGCGGAACAAGGAAGCCTATGGCGATCCCCAACTGAATGAAAACAAACATTTCAAAGGTTACATTAAGTACATGAATGTGACCTTTCCAGCTAGGCTTGATTTCAAACATAGCTGTGCTTTTTTAAAACTGCACTCGCTTTGTTTCACTCCGCTTCCTAGTTTTCTCTGTTGCGAATCAGTACACCGTGAATATAAATTTGGGAACTAGCAAAGGCCTGTTCCACTTAATACTTGGATTCTAAAGACTCATAAGTGTCATGCAATTATGTGGTTGCACATTAAAACACTACTGGTATTTATTAACAACATTGTTTCATCCTGTGGTCGTACTCGATTTTTGTTGGCTTAAAACAGGGGATTTTAAACTGGGTTCCAGGGACCCAATAAAAAGTTCTGAAAAAAATAAAATAAATAAATAGAGTAAACAATGTAAAAAAAAACAAACAACAAACATATACAGGTGCATCTCAATAAATTAGAATGTCTTGGAAAAGTTCATTTATTTCAGTAATTCAACTCAAATTGTGAAACTCGTGTATTAAATAAATTCAGTGCACACAGACTGAAGTAGTTTAAGTCTTTGGTTCTTTTAATTGTGATGATTTTGGCTCACATTTAACAAAAATCCACCAATTCACTATCTCAACAAATTAGAATACTTCATAAGACCAATAAAAAAAACATTTTATATACTGCTGCTGCTCAAAAGTTTGGGATCAGTAAGATTTTTAATGTGTTTTAAAGAGTCTCTTCTGTTCATCATGGCTGTATTTATTTGACCAAAAATACAGAAAAAAATAGTAATATTATAAAATATTATTACCATTTAAAATAACATTTTTCTATTTTAAAATACTTTAAAATAGAATTTATTTCTGTGATGCAAAGCAGAATTTTCATCAGCCATTACTACAGTCTTCAGTGTCACATGATCACA
Source organism: Sinocyclocheilus rhinocerous (assembly GCF_001515625.1). Lineage (NCBI taxonomy): Eukaryota > Metazoa > Chordata > Actinopteri > Cypriniformes > Cyprinidae > Sinocyclocheilus > Sinocyclocheilus rhinocerous. The sequence continues at coordinate 85,913 of NW_015656152.1, read as the reverse complement.
GATAGAAACCTTTTCTAACAATAAGTTAGATAATAAGTCACTTTTTATCAATTTAGCACATCCTTGCTGAATAAAAGTATTAATTTCTTTCAAAAAGGAAAGAAAAAAAAAAAAACGTACTGACCCCAAACTTTTGAACGGTAGTGTAC